>NC_055973.1:3216774-3219274 GCF_018492685.1 Alosa sapidissima
GATGTAAACACTAATCTGGCCAAATCCAGGGTTAGCCGGCCCAGCAGCACTAAGTAGATTGGTTTCCAGTTCTTGGCTGATGTGATTTTGAACTCAGCATTGTCCTGCTCAGACAGCCCCGAACAGTAAATATGACGGGCTGGCTGGGTGGATTTATACGGCATGATGGATGGATTCTGAGTCTAAAACAAAGTGACAGGCTAGGCGGGAGGGCTTCACGTCCCTTTCCAGGGACGTCTGCGTTGCTTTTTTGGGGGTATGAAAGAATAAAAACAAAAAGAGAGATTGGATGTCCAACAATCATGGATTAATCAGGAAAATAAAGATATTTTTTCATCTCAGAGAGAAAGAACATGGCAGTGCCTAGCGCTTACATTCTGATTGCAACTGAGCAGACAGCGGGACACAAGAAACACAGAGATGGGAGTCATTCTGATGGCTACACACACAGCACAAACAGAGTTCCCTAGAGAGATGAAAGAGTGCGCAGTCTAAGCTTTGCTTAACAAAGAGATTTGATGACAAACAACATTAGCACATGAGCTCAGCCGCATAAGTTCACAAAGCGGGCGGAAATGTTCCTCAGAAACGAAAAGCCTTTCCAAACATCACACAGCAAACACTACTAAAAACTGACACCCTGGCAATATTCAGAAATGCTATATATAACAGTCAGACAATATCACAAAGGCTGAATATTTTCAGCCAACACTGTAGCCTTATGTATGCCTCTTTGAGACTAGCACAATTGAAGCAATGGAGCTAAGTGTTGAATGCTATTCTGAAAGACAGTAGCATGATCTATTCTGTGCTAAAGTGCTGAAATCATTCAGAACAATGCCACCTGGATTTGAACCATGGAAGGGGCATCAGGCTTGTGTTGCTGACAAACATATCAACAATATCACAGCTACAGAACAGCCTGTGAAGAGCCTCCCCATTGAGCGTGCACAGCGCCCATGGTGAACCAGCAGCAGGGTAGATTCTACAGAGAGAGCAAATTACTTTTTGTATTGTTCAACTCCATTACAGGGATTTTTTGTTTCTTTTTGAAGTGTTTCTCATCGTGCCATCCCCTCATTCACTGAATGGTTGACCAAAAAAAAAAAGAATAATTGAATATAACAGAAGGGAGCAGAGAGAGAGAAAGAGAGAGACAGAGACAAAAGTGTGGGATAATGGCATCCCATCAGAGACCCAGACTGACAAGCCCACTCAGTCTGAGTCGAGGCAGCTCTGCACACATCATAACAGCTCTCTCCCACCCATCACACCCCATCGCCATTAGTAGCCCATCAGTATGCTGTTTGGGCGTCACTGTTTATCTATCTCTTCACATCTCCCCTGCTCTGTGGGCCACAGCTCCTTCATCTGTCTCTATTCTGATAAATGGCACCAACGGAACAGAAGAAAATGGGATGTTCTAAAACGCCACTGCCCTTGAGGAATAAAATACAAGATCACATCAGCCTGTCATTTCCTCAGAAGTATACTGAAACATGGAATGTAGCAAAAACGTATGTGATGTCCTTCCAAGTTAGCCTGTATGTAATTCCAAGTGAAATCACATGCTGTCACCCTCCTCTCCCTTTCTGGCTCCCTCGCTCTCTCCTTCTCCCCTGCCCTCCTCTTATCTCTCTTCTTTGGCTCTTTGATCGTTCTTCCTTTTCCTCCCTTCCTCCTCTCCTCCCTCCTCTCCACTCCCCTCCCCCCCTCTCACCTGTGTACATGCTGTCACGCTACCTACCTTTCCTCCCCCCTCTTTCTGGTTCACTCACTCTCTCCTTCTCTCCTCTTATCTTCCTCCGTTAGCCCTGGGATCGTTCGTCCTTCCTCCCTCACTCCCCCCCCGCCCCTCTCACCTCCACTACACAGGTGTAGTCGGAGCCGTCCAGGAGGGTGACCTTGCACTGCATGTTCTTGGGCCTCTTGGCCGCCTTCCCCGGGGACCTTGAGAGCTTGCTGGTGGACGATCGGTGAGAGGCGAGGTCCTCCTCGCCCGGCTGGTAATCGCCCTTCCCCTGTGGGATACCACCGCCGCCTCCTCCGACGGCCTCCCTCTCTCCGTTCTGTCTCCAGGAGGGGAAGAGAGAGAGAGAGAGAGGGAGGGAGAAAGAGAGGGAGAGAGAGACAGAGAGAGAGAGAGAAAGAGAGGGAGGAGAGATGAGGGTTAGTTGTAGAAATGGTTCAGTGGCTCTGGCTCTTAAAGCTCCCTAGAGGGACACGGTTTGGGCTGAACATATATTTCTGCACAGGTTGTCGCGGGCTCCATCCGTACGGAAAGCGGAGCACAAATTGAATGGAGGGATCGATCCTCTACAAATGGCTCTCTGTGTTCATACGAATCATCTAAAAACAGCATCTTCTGAAGCAGTGGAGGAGCTCCTTTGTAATAATTGTAAAAGCCTAGTTATCCGAGAGCCACTGAACTATGAAAGCCATACATGTGAAGGTATGATATACACAGTACACAGAGCCAGTGTGTTCAAACTGATGTTGC
>NC_055973.1:3224274-3254274 GCF_018492685.1 Alosa sapidissima
AAGGGCTGCCTGTATGCCAGATACGGACATCAGATGAAATGATTCTTCGCCACCAGAGATGGGGGAAGTGGGGGAGGGTGTTTTTCCTGATAGCCGGCAAGAGTCGGTCCTTTGACCATAATGCAACAGAAGCCTTTTTTGGATGCGGTGACATCCAATACTACTAATCCCTATTCAGAAACTCAGGTCAGAGCACCCGCGCTAGAGTGCTCCCACAGATTTGAATCAAATAAGATCAAATGTGAGAGGAGGAGGGGAAATGGAGAGATAGAGAGAGACAGAAAGAGGCAGGAAGAGAGAGATAGAGAGAGGGAGAGAGAACAGAGAAAATGGAGGATAAGATGGGAAGCATCCAAGCGACAGGGGAAAGATTAAAGCTCCAGAGTGCTGGAGACAATCTCTCTATTGCATTTTTTTCCCTCTTGTGTTTTTCTCCTTCTCGACACCACATCAAACCCGCAAACAGGAAGGCAACAGCTGTGCTTCCCCTTCCCCTCATTAGCATACCCCCCTCTTTCCTTTCTGCAGGAGCGCTAGCGAGCTAAAAATAGCCCTGCGACGTGCCGCTCGTCCTGGGTCCCGACGGGGCAGCAGCGCGGGAGAGTCTTCTCTCTCGCCCACCCCCCCCCCCCCCCCCCCCCCCCCCCGCCGTGCCGTGCCAATGCAGGGGTGCTGACATGCCGAAGGTAATTCAGACGCAGAGAAGGAGAACGAGTGAGAGTGAGAGACAGAGAGAGAAAGAGAGAACAGAGAAGAGAGTAATCAGGCCCCTTGATCACACTGTGCACTCAATCAAGGCAACACCTCAGTGTGTCGGCGCACATGGGTGGGGCCATTAATATGGAGATGTGCAGGCTCTCACTTATAAATCAATGGGGAACAGATTAAAGGTAAAGTGCTCCTCCATCCATCCATATCCCAAAAACACAAACACAGAGAGAAGGACAGACAGACGGGCAGAGAGGGGAGCGACAGAAACAGAAATAGACATACAGACAGACAGATTTTATTTCTTGTCCACAGTTGTGTCTCTGCGATTCATTCGCAAGGCCATGCATCTTGAGGCCTCAGTAATTTCCTGATCGCCAGAAAGGTCCTTACAGATTTGCTGCATCGCCTGCTGGCATTCTCACAGCAGCACATTGGCACAAGAACAATTGCGTCATGACTGCATCAAAAGTTTTACAATGAGGCAAGACTGTAGTCTGGAGTTTAGCAAACTGCTGCCTTTTCTGATCATTACTTATACTGCCTCAACTCTGCAGTCTCTGACAATACCTGTACCATTGAGAAACAAAGACAAATGCAGAATAATACCATGAGAAACCAGGCTCAAGGTTTGGACATGAAGAGCCTTGATCTCCGGCAAAACAACGCCTCCAGCTGTGTCCCACTTTCACTGAACATGAATGAGGATGTACTGGCAGAGAATGGACCTCGATCCAGTCGGATATGAAGAGGACACAAGAATAAACTGACTTTCTTCAAAGCAATATTCTTTCAGAAGTGGACCTGAGTGGAGAAGTGGTCTTGGTGGTTCAAAATATCCATCAATATTAATTTTCCCTCAGAAAAAAAAAATCAATTCTCTGATTAGTATATAGTATGGAAGCACAACAATGTCCACTCAAAGGTCTACAATTGATAAAAACAAGAGGTCAGCTAATTGGATAACAAAGTTGTGTTTAAACCCAGTTTCCATAGCAGCCTAGAAGCTTGGCTAGACATAACAGCAAGAGCACACATCAATGAGTCACAACAGAGCTCTTCTGCTGGGACAGTGGACATTAATATTGCATTAGCGAAGAATGGCCACTTCCCGGAAAATCATATTCACATTTGTTTCACAAGCAAAACAGAGGGCTATAATTGGCCTTGGGATGGGCCTGTCTTTCATATTTCAGTCACAGTGAAGGACTGCCATCGAACGTCTCCAACCATTCAATACGATACAGTGGTAATGCAGCTGGATATCAAAAAAGACGGGGTAGGGAGAATTATTTAATGGGGTTGTTTAGTGTCGAGATAAATAAATTGAGTTTAACGTGTCACAGACAAAGTTCAGCGGACTATGCTGGACTGTCAACCGAAGAGACGAAGCTTAATGGAGAATGTGGGGGAAACCAATTACTACTTTTCTATTGGTCTCATGCTAATTAGCTATGAGATGCAATTTGTCTTACTGTTGTGTCATGAATACATTAAAAGAAAATTCACGTGTTGCAAAGGAAATTGCATTTAGTGTGAGGTAACCAATAAACCAGTGTTAATAAAACAGCTCTGTTTGGAACTGGTTCAAAAAACAAAACACTTACGCCAACACCACAAGGAACCCATCCAGTGAGACTAAAAGGTGGGCAGCATGCTGTGATGACAGAGTGGACTGCTCTACTGTGATAAAGATGGCACTTATCCAAAGCAACTACCCACCTCCACACAAAACACACAAACACACTCAGAGAGAGAGAGAGACAGAGAAAGTCAGAGAGAGAGAGAGAAAGAGAGAGGGGGGGACACAGACCGGAGGGGGAGAGATAGAATGAGGGAGAAAGGTTGCTGATCTGTAAAGGACAGAAAACCCACTGCTCATGCATTCCGCTTCAGACTCTGGACGTGGACCAAGCACTTCGCCCAAAAAATGCTGTACGTGATGAATGTGTAGCTGCTATCCCTCACAGTGGCAGACCCTCCTATGATATAGAGCTCCTCCACTGCAGGCGAGGTCTGAGCCAGGAGAGAGGGCTGCTCGCCCCATGCATTGTGATACACCACACATTTAGACCCAGACCTATAATTAGAGAGTCTGCCAATGAAGGGCTTAGGAGAAGAGCTTAGCACAGCTGCACAGAGAGAGAGAGAGAGAGAGTGAGAGAGAGAGAGAGAGAGAGAGAAAGAAAGAGAGAAGTCAGTGTTGCACATTGATTTGGATGATGTCCCATGAGAGCCATCAGAGTGGCTGCCATGTCGCAGCTGGACGTGCAAACCCGACCTCAGAAACATGGCTGCTCTGACCTCCCGTCACCTTCATCCAGAATATTCGCTAGATAGCTCCTGCGTGTTTATTTATTTATCCTGTGAGTTCTATTACGCATCAAATTCAACTGTCAACTATTTCCATCTGTCATCTTTGTAAAAGCAGAATTTCATTAGGCTCTTAGGGATTCCACTAAACTGCAATGTTTCCACCATATAACCTAATAATGATGTTCCAGATGATCTATGTAAAGAAATGTTTTTCCTCATTCCAAGAAAAAAGAGAGCAATCCAGGCACTCCAAAGGAGGGTGAACATCGAGGAAGGATAACTTGAAACCTTGAAGGATAACCTGGCTATGTTGATTAAAAAGCAACATGTTTGGACCAGTCACCTGGTCTTCTTCACTGCTTAACATTCAGGGCTGAATGTTAAGTCCTGTGACTGGTTGAAACATGTTAACACACACATTTTAAAGCAGCACTAATGTAACACAATGAGACATGATGTAGCTGGAGAAGGCAGAAGACATGTAGCATGAATGGGCATCGCTAACGACTGAGCTGAAAAACACTGGCCTGTTGTTCCATGCTCATTCTCTTCTATTTCTGTCAGACTTTGTGCATTTTCAACATCCGATCAGCATTTGCCTCCTCAGCAAGAACCCTCCTGCAAAAGTGCAAGGCCCAGCAGAGCTGTCTCCTTCCCCAACACCGGCCCTTCGTCATTCCTTTTCTCACACCTCTTCATATGCTCCAGCCTTACACTGAGCCCCTCTGAGGACTAGTCACGCATGCTCTCGTCCAACTAGGTTGTATCTTCCTCATTCATTCTGCTGTTTGCCTCAGTTCACCCCCGCCCCCCAACACACACACACGCAGACAGTAACGGTGGCGATTCCTGCTCATGTTTCAATCGGATCTTTATCTCGCCGTGTTACTCCAGGCTCTCCAGACGCCCATCAGAAGGGACTAGGGGAGTCTGGGAGTGAGACGGCATCCAGAGTGCAGAGCCATCGATGCTCCAGCCAATTACCCCTAGTGCACAGCTGCAGCTGGGGCTTTCAATAGGATGGCCTCGAAAAAACACAGCCAACGCACAATGGAACCCACTGCACTCAAGAGGAAGAGTGTGACATGACGCACGTATATCCACCTTTCTCTGTTTCCCTCTGAGCGTGTACAAGGGCTTGGGGGACCTGACCCAGATGTTGTACTTGCAATGCCAAGTGTTCTGTCAAATACACATCAAGCAAGATTGAGGTTGTACAGCGTTTGGTTGGTGGCGACCTGTCCATCACACCAGGGTGGAAGTAAATAGTGGAACACTGGGGCGGAACCCTGGGGAGAGCTATAGAGTCAACACCACAGGGGAAAGCCAATCAGAGTGACTATCACAGACTGCGCCTGTATGGAATATTTTACACACACAAACACACATACACACACACACATGCACAAACACAGACAGACACACGCACAAACACAGATACAGACACAGACACACACACATACACACAGACAGACACACACACAAACATAGATACAGACACAGACACAGACACGCACAGACACACAGAGAGAGAGACACAAACACACACACACACACATTCTCAAGCCTCCCCAAATGTCCAGTGCATAATGGATGAATACTAAAGAGCGAGTTCATGAATTAAGCATTAACTCAGGATGTGGCTCTAGTGTCATTAATCACGCTTCTCCTCTAACCTCGTCTTATAGGGGAATTAAAAGCAGAGGAAATCATCTACAGTCAACCTGAGTCTCAGACACTGCTACTAATAACATACAATAGATATAATCAAGACATCATTAGTGTGGACTAACGCATATAAACCAGGATTAATATATTAAATTGTCTAATATTAATAAGATTAATGTCGCTAGCAATGCATAGGGCCATGTCAAACATGGAGGTGTAGTGTGCCAATATCTTACTCATGATTTAGCCATGCTTTGCCAGCATTTAATAGCAACAGGAAACACATCCACAAGTATACTGTACACACAAATGTCCATCAGTAAAGCTAGCATAAAGTAATATGGCTGAAAACATGGGTTAATATCGATTTACTGTCAGATTTGAGAAGGCTCAATCCAGAAATCTGGGTTAGTTAGTTAGACAGCCTTTGATCACATCATCACATCACATGTATGGCAAAGTCTCATCTACTGAGGTAAGTCCTGAATCCCTGAGTATTTGAGCTTCCGGCCAGCCAAGTTCACTGTACGCTTCCTTTTAGGCTGATCAAAAAAGGTGGATTTTCCCCCTGAAATTTCCATATTGAGTGAGTGTGGCTGTTTGCTGCTGACTGATTAAATTATCCTCGAGGTCTGGCCTTGTGTCTGCTGGGTGACCTTCACAGAAGTAAAAAAATCCACAGCAAGAGTGCCCTTGAACTGAGGTCTTCTCTGTATAAGTAAAAGTTCAATTATGCCTTGATGTGCTCCAGTGCAGTTCCTCCACATAATCAAATAATCGTATTATCAATCAAATCTTATTACCATCTTATTATCATTCATGCCACTGTTTTGAATGACATTTTAAGAAGCAGAATTGCACTTTACCTCATACATTTCACACAAAAAGCTGCACATGATGACTTATCATCATCAGTGTTATAGCCCAAATCCCAGGAAATTATTTTTTCCTCTCAGGTAGATGTTGAGTGAGAGCATGTTGTTACAACCAGCTTTAGATCCTTAGGTTCCACTATCACTAAATCACCTTCAGTAATTTACAAACTGATCCTTTACCTTAAACAGGGTCACTCCAGGGCATGCTGACGATAAATCCCATAGATAGAGACCACTTGACACTCGGGCCCAAAGCCATTGACCCATATTCACTGAGGCAACATGACAGATTATACTGATGATTTACCCACAGCTTTCCAAGGATATGTCAGAATCCAGTAAAGAGAGACAACAAGATTTTTTTTTCTTTCTGCTTTTCACTTTTATGATGGAGGACGTCTCAAGGCTATGGCTGAGTGAGAGTGAGTGGAAATCTGCCGTATATTCTTTTATCCAACAATTTCAGGAAGAGCAGTAAATGAAAAGTACAGCTCCACAATCACCAAATGCTTAGCAAAGCTGTACAGTACATGGGTGATGCTGCATTAGGGAATGGACTTAGGAACTGTTGAAAATCATGTGGTTACTAATTGAAAATCATGTGGTTACTAATTGAAAATCATGTGGTTACTAATTGAAAATCATGGGGTTACTAATTGAAAATCATGTGGTTACTAATGGTAAGACCAAGGCTGTCCTAGATTTCACAGAAAGCAGAAAACAAGATTGAATAACTACAATAACAATCTGAAGATAGTATCTAAATCAGAGAGCTGTATCCCTGTAATAAGTATTTGAATCAAAGGACCTTGAACTACATCTCAAAGTCTACCTTTAAGTTCATCCATCTACAGTTTCAACAACATTTTTTAAGTTTTCAGCTGACTGATCATGTAGATTTGGCCTGTTAGGACAATTTCTTTCTAATTAAGATTTGAGGTAGACCAGATGTCCAGCAAATCTAATAAAATGTCTACTGCCATACCTCAACTTTTGTAAGCAAAGGCAAAAATAGCCCAGCAATTCAATGGTTGATGTAAACACATGCTCCAGCCTACCTACATTAACACATTATCTCATGGTAGCAAATCAGTCTCTGGCTGAGTGGGTGTGTGGCGTTGTGTGGGTGCGGTCCTTGTGGCGGCAGCCAGACTAGTGTCCTCAGCCTGACTCACTTGGGTGTGACCTGAGCTGCATTTCTAATAAGAACCCCAACGACAGCAACACAATCAGATAATTAACCAACATGCTGCTATGTTAACAAGCACAGTCCACCAAAAGTGCCATGTTATAAATCAATCTTCATATTGCATACTAGCCTACTGTAGCTTGCTTAAGAGTACATGTTTATGTATCCCAGTAGAGTAAGCCAATGAATAATTTATAAATATGCAGTGTCACTGTGAATGAAATTACAAACAATAAAATAGCATCAAGCATATCAAGTTTAAGAATAAATGACCTTTATATAATATAACCTTCTCACTGAGAAGAAAATAAATCTCCTGATATCTTCACCAGTAGTAGCCTACTGTTTAGGAAGAATTGTATGAAGCCATCTTTCATTCAGGCCAGAGGCCTTCTGTAGGACTACAGAAATAACACACATAAACTGTTTGTACAAAAGCACTGACTACGTTTAGGGGTGCCAGAGATATACCCGATCAGAAACAGATTTCACTCTCTATATTTTATCATGTTGCATCCTCCCTCCCTTATGATTTATGCTTCAGCAGCTTTTGAACAGGCCCCACCAATAGCGGAGGAGGAAAGCAGTGGTGCATCCTGACCTAGTATTGCTACTGATGATGATGTATGGCAAGTTCCGAACCGGCATGTGTTCTCAAGACCCAACATGACGTGATCGGTGGAAAATCGCACCATCAGGCGGGTAATTGAGGGCACGCGGTGGCCGCATAGACAGGATCCCGTAGAAGAGAGACTGGCCAGGCCACACCCACCGCATTGCAGAACAACATCTCGCTGAAACCGGTGAACTTCAGGATAGCCAAGTCATAACTGTCATACCCGCGATAGGCACCTTCAAGTTATCGGGACGAACGGTTGCAGCTACAGAAGTAGCCTAATCCTGAAGCACGTCTTCCATATCAGCTACATACACAGAGGAAGTAACCTGTAACTTATCACACTAAACCGCCAAGTCATGTTGCCTCTAATCAATGACTATTATGATGAAGTCTATAAATCTATTATGCTACCAAAATGTGGTTAAAAATATAATCATTCTGCAAGTAAAGCGCAGCATCGACAGTAATTCTCGTGAAGTAGCCTAGTGTGATAGGCTATTCCCAACACCTTCCCAGTAACCACACACCTAGGCAGTATTTTTCAGAAAGGACAGTCGCCCCGTCATCTAGTCGACTTAAACTGATGCAATGCCGGCTTTTTGTTTATTAGCAACGAACGCCACCAATAATCTTTGCGCTTGACATTTTAAATGTCCCGACATTATGAAAATCCTGCAGTAGAATAATTGCATTTACCGCTTGTGCCGTCTTCTCTCCGCGGGGTGATATGCTGCAGTTTCCCGGTGCAGTTGCTGCTGACTCCGGTAAAAGTGTCCCTGTATTGCGCTCGTGCAGCTGCTGCAGCTCGCTGGCTAAAAACTACACGAGGCAGCGCGGCATTCTGGGAAACCCACGATTAACGTATAGCTCACGGACACACATAAACAGCCGGTGATGGTTACAGACAGCCCCAAAACCAGCCCTGAGGCCATACCGTTACACTGCACTGAGATAGGGGACAAAGGTAAACAGAGGAGCTAAAACAAACCAGTTCATTTCAAAAGGTGAGTTGAAACAGTGTTGCCAGACTAAAAATAGTAGCCTACCCTATAATAACAGTTTCAACACAAGTGCTAGTTGTAGGCTCACTGTACTTGAGCATCTTATTACACTACTGTATAAATGACCTTGGAATTATATTTGTCAAGGGCATAATTATAACTGTGCAGTGACAAATTGTTGCATTACAGTGACATAACAGCCTTCCATGATCCAATCCAACCACTCAGTCAGACAGCGGGCTATCTGATATGCGGAGGATACACACACCAAGTACACACACTCAAGACAGGCAGACCCAGAGAAGCTGAGCTGCCTAGCCTACACCTCATCCCCTGTGCGGCCACTGCAGAATGTTATTATGACCTTCAGTTCAGAACCCTCGGCAGATAAACCATTAGCATCCAAGCGAGTGAGGCTGGCATGATTCCATTTCACAATCCCCATTTCTCTAAAAACGCCAGAACACAATTAGGCAAGATCTGCAGCCTTGTTTTCATCTGCTAGGGCCGACAAAGAACCATTACCACCACCCATATAATTGCAAATCAGCTCTGTTATAACAGTGCTGATTTGTGATTCAGACAGTTGCCTTTGCAAAATGGAATAGAATCATTAGAGCTGTTTTGTCACATAATGGAGAATACAGTCTAATCAATTTGAGTAAATGTCCCAATTTAACAAAAGGTGGACGTTAATTCATGTGCTGTTTTTGTTAGAATTACTCACAGATTCAGTCTTGTTTTAGTTTCTTTGATATGGAACGGTGCAAAAACATTCCTATGTAAACTGAGGTAACAGGTTCTCCATATTCAATAACTGGGATTTTTCCCCCAAGATTGACACTAGGCAAAAATCCATAAGGCAAATACACCCAAAACAACTTAACTCTCTCCACTGTGACATTCAACTCTTGTATATGCTTTTGCAACCTTAGAGGAATTGACCAGCTTTCCCCAAGTCAAAAACACAGGCTCAATTTAGCCCTATTACACATTACTACAAATATTCATATTCCCCACAAACAATAGTCATGATAATTCACATACAGCTCCAACACTGCAGTACAACAAGCTTTTCAAACGCCAATCCGCAGATCTATCTTTAATTTAAAATGTCAGATGTTTGATCTAGACCTCCTCTGTGCAAATCTGTGAAATTGCATGTGTTGAAAAGAAGCCATGTAGCTGACAGTGGTGTCTTCACCACTCCCCCGACCCCCTAAGGAGAGCATTATGTGAGTATCAGATCCAATCAGGGCTGAGAGGGAAATGGTTTGGATGGGTCCCAGGCGAGGCAAAATCATACATACTCTACCACATCTGCTTCAGATGGTAGCAATATCTCTCCAGCCATCGGGGTGAGAAGCTGCAGAAGCTGTGGAGAAGCCTGGTTCAAACGAGAGGGCTGGTGGCACTAATGCTCATAATTATGGGGATGACTAAAAAATCAAGATGTCGGTTTTTGTTTTTTGTTATTTTTGGTTGGGGAATATAATTGGATTGAAGCTAAATTGTTATGGGAGCAAAACAAACAAGAACATATTTTAAAACAGTCAACCTTTTCCTGAGAAGTTTAAATTTTGAGGAGAAGTCAGACAAAATGAATTAATTGTCACCAGCTCAAACAAGCAAAATAACAAAATAACAATTTGTGATGTTGACCTTTTTTTAACAGCCCGTGGCCAGAGCAGACCTTATTAATTTACTCGACAAAACAGCCACATCTTTCACAGCCAGGAGCCACACGAAAAAAACAGCAACTCTTTTTCATGTTCCCCATTCTAAAACCCAGAGCCTTGGCACTGCGGTTCCCCAGCCATTTTGTTAATTGTCCATATGCTTGCATGGAGGGTTGTGAGCTATGCATGCAGATGAGCTCTAGAGTCAGACGCAAGTCTCCTGGATATTGCGGCAGTTAAGAGCTCCACGGGGCTAATCCATCTGAACGTGAAGCTGTAGAATAACAAACATAAAAATGAAGAACAAACAACCACCCCCAAAACACGTGCGTGTGTGTGTGTGTGTGTGTGTGGGGGGGGGGTGCGTCTGAAGATTTCAAAATGGGAGGTATGTGTGTGGAGCCAATCAATGCTCAGGTTAGCCCCTGTTGCTTCTCATTCTTCAGATAGGCATAATTATCGCGGGTGGAGGATGGAAAAAAAAAGGTGTCAGATTGAGCAAATTCATTTAATGCTCTGCTAGTCTCTGTGCGCCACGCAGGTCAATCACGCTTTAATCAGCAAGTTAATGAATTTAAGCGCACTTGAGAAAGTACTGTCATAACAGCGCAGGAGGCAAAATGGGAAGAGCAGCGCAGGGGCAGCCGATGATGAGTGTGCCCTGTGTCGTCTCTCAACCCACCCACTCCAAAGCCAACCCAAGAATCCAGCCTTTGAATTGGCACTTGAATTGAGATGACACTGGAAAAAGCTTCTTAGGAAGAATAGCGTGACCTTGTTCCTCATTTTTTGCTGGCATACGCTTTACAAACTGTTGGAAAAATATTTTTGCCAATGCATTCAATACCAAATACACAGTCAGCCTGACTTTGAAAAGTCTCCACGTTTTAAAACATGAGCGCAAGTTGAGAGTTCATTGAAGTTACATTGTCCTTGACTAATCCTCCGGAGAGTTGTAGTGACTAAAAACCAAAGTTGAACGGTGAATTCAATCTCTGAAAACAATTTTCAATCAATGAAAGTACGGCTGATTGTAAGAAGCCATCACACTTTGACATTAATGGCTTAATGGCGCTCTCTCATCTCTGAGTGGGTGTTTCTCAATGGTAAGAATCTGACTGCAACCTGTTTGTATTCAAACTAGACTAAATGTCAGGCCAAAAAGAGAGTAACCCATGTACATATTTGTCAAAACTGCAGAGAGGAATCATTTTTACACACTGGCTTTCCATTTTTGATTGGTTGCCATTATTATGTCAAACAAGTGATTGAAGTTTGTCCTGCTAAGCAAAATATATTGATTAAAAATAACATCAAGAGAATAACTCCCATGCTTCAATTTTGGAAATTAAAGCAGAAAACATCAACAGCATTTTTCTGTATTATAATAGCATACACATTATGCTAAATAATGCATGCAATGAGCGTTTTAAATACTATATATAGACATCAAATGTATATATGTAAAATCTATTTCTACACCTCAGTTTATTTAAGACATGTTTGCATGCAAGATTGCATCAGATTGTTGGTCAGTCTCTGTAGTGGAAGCTGGCTGTCCACAGACCATGCGGAGGGGGAGGGATAGGCAAAAACGATGGGCATGGTTATGATGAACAGAGCACTGAATCATGTTATCAGATGCCATTCTGACAGGCAATTTAACTGCACTTTGAGAGCCCGCATGGTAAGGCAACTGGCCGGAATGGATGGACGCATCCCGCATCCTCGTATAAACACTCACTGCATGCTTTTTCTGTCACTGGAGGGCTGGATGTGAGTGAGGTATCAATGATATGCCAAGTACCCCTCATCTGTAATCACAAGGAGACTGACAGACAACTGAAGAGGCCGTAAAGAAAACAGAAGGAGACGTGGAGCCATGTTTGAAAATATGCTAACAGGGTAAGTGTTACGTACACTGCAGAACTTATATGGTGTCCATGATAAACTATATCAGAAATGAACCATCTATAATTGCATCACCGTTCCTTTAGGTAAAAACCAGATTCAACATCATCAAATACATGTACTAATTGCATCATACTAATGTGTCTATATGCATAAGATAGTATGAAGCCATACACAATGAACAAAATGGCCAGGGCAAACCCACACAGACAACAATCTAAATGGCTACATTTAAATATATGCAATATGCCAACATTGTTGTTTGCTGGTGAATGGGATGAATTCAGAATGAGACAACAGGAAATGAAACACTTCGCCTTCTAATTCGTCAACTTCTCATTCATTGTTGCACGAATGATTAGAACTCCATTGCAGATCACACAGAGCTACACATTGTCTAAATGTGTGATTTATCTGGGATTACAACAAATCTGAAATCCGCGTATTAAAACCACGGCTCTTTCCACAAGCTTACCCGTCCCCTTACGTCAGTGCCTTTCAAACTCCAGTCAATGGGGAACCAAAGGGAGTCACAACTGCCAAACAACAAAGCCTTAATCGATGAGATTAAGCCATGCCCTGGGTATCTATTAACAAGATCCGCGCTCAGTTCAAATGAGACTTGCGAGAGTGTGCACTGGATGCTGGGTAGTGGAATTACTGGATATGTTAGGGCTCATTGTTATTATTCACATGAGGCCATGCAACCCTGAAGGACTCTGTCACCTGCCATGTTTTATTCATACGGCTGGATGTCCTATTAACCATCATGTATGTCATATAGAAGCAGTCACATTCTGTGGCTTACATTCATAGGCACTTACTGTTGAGGAATCACACACAAAGCATGTAGGGGTGAGGAGGTGAGGGAGCTTTTACTGCTTCAGTGTCTGCCCACACACTAAGCTTTAAGATCCTGTCAGGTCATTTTTCAAATGGCGAACAGACCCAGGTGTTAAGAGATCTCAAGGTTCCACGGTATCACATGAGGTCATCTGGAAGATCTACCAGCTTTTGGTTGTCACGCTGGACCAAATCACTCAAGGCCACCGGGGTCAAAGGTCCCCAGAACCTGGAAGCGGTCGACAGCTTCTAGGGCGTTGCCAGGCTGAGCTGCTAACCTGGATCTCAAAATGGGTTTTCGGTTGCCAGATTGTCCCGATAAGCCCCGCTGCACTACACCGCACAGCATCGCAGAGCACAGAGCAGAAAGTGAGAGGAAGCAGGGGAGGGGGGTTTTAAAGCTGGCGTTTCTCATCTCTTTTAAGCCGCCGATACAGCCCCAGACTGGCTATACGCATCTTCAATTATTCACAGCCTGCGACTCCAGACAAATCAACAGGCTCTCAGAGGAAGCCGTGTCCTCATGTAAACCAGCATAATAACGTAATAAGTCCACATGAATGGCTGTGGACCACTGTAAGGACCGAGGCACTGCAGATTCATAGAGATGGAGACTGAGGGAGGAGAGAAAGAGGCTCGTGTTGTTAAAGGTGAACCAGGTTCAGTGTAGGCCTGATTGCACTGGGTTAGACTAATGACACACACACACACACACACACACACACCTGTGCTTCAGAGGTAGGTTAGAGGGTCACATGTGGAAAATGTAGTTTACCTCACGCTGTGGATGATGAGCTGGGCTGAGTGTAAAAATAACCCACAGTGAGCTCTCTGAGTGTATCAGAGAAAAACACTCCTGTACACATACTTCCAATTTCTAAATAACCCGCAGATGTACAGCATGCACTCACACATTCAAATTAGCAATACACACACAGACACACACACGGAGTGTGCAAGTGCCCATCACATGTCTTCTAATGACATCTGAGGACAGGTCTACAATGGAAAACTTCAAGTCAAGTTCTTACATCTTATGAGCAATATTATAACATTGACAATAGAAGCTCCTATTGTGCTAGGACACAACAACTAACTGACAGAAATGAGTATAGAGAGAGAAGCATGATAGAACACAGAAACTCAGAAGAGAATGTTCCGTTCCATTCCGGGCATACTTTCTCCTTGTTCCATGTTCCATTTTCTTTCCCTTTCATAAGCAAAGCATTAAGTATTTTAATTATGACAACCTTCAAAAGCCTACTAACATAGAAAAAGAGGCCTCATTTTTCTTGTTGAGAGCCAGAAGGACAATACATTAAAGAAGACTTTGTGTGGAGGGGTGTGATTTAAAATCTAACTGAATTTTAAACACAAAATATAAACCTTACTGTGACTATCAGGGGTGGGTAGTAACACATTCACAAGCAAAGCAAATGCACTGGAAATCGAGCACACAAGTTAGAAAAACCTAGCATTCGTTTATGTAGCCTCAATGTCAGTGCAGAAAAAAAGATAGCCTAGCCTACTCTGTCCGAGTGGACATGCCTATAGGCTATATATAGCCTAAATATAGGTCTAATATAGACATTGTTTTTAGGTTACATTGTCTGTATAGGGAAGTTATAACCAAAATGCAAAACAATCAACTGCCAATGGATTGTAAATGACTGTCTTTCAATCCGTAGCCACTCAATGCTTATTCTAGCTATGACAAGATAGCCTACAGAAGTGTGTCAAATAATATTAAAGTATATTAAATCAAATATATCTGAATTGGGCTGTTTAAATATGGTTGCCTATTTGATTAGCCTACAGAGGAGGAGAAAAGCAAACAGGCGTAAAGGACACATTTGCATCTCTTTAAAGGGCCATCAAAAATATAAACATTTAAAAAAGTAACTTGGTACTTGAGTTATTTATTAACAAAGTACTTTTTTACTTTTACTTGAGTAGATTTCTCAGATGGGAATATTTACTTTTATTCAAGTGAAGGGAGTAATTGTACTTTTACTTGAGTACTTGAGTTAGATGTTCAGTACTCTACCCACCCTTGGTGACTATAGACCTCATAGTCCAGCCTACCATAGTCACCCTCTCTTTAACAGTGCCATGAGAAGAATTGGCAATGGAATTACACCCATAATCCAATAAATATAGGTATTTAAGTGCCCCATGGTTATTGACTAAATTAAGTAGGCCACTGTTTCACCTAGTGCAGGTCAGAATACAATGTTTCAAAGCATAAGCTAAAGAAAACAAATGGATTATTTTATGTTCAACAGTTTTTAATTAAGGCATTAAGATCAATTTCAAAAAGATGATTTTTTATTCCTCTTTTTAGTCAACTTTAGCATGTGTATGTTAAGGGTATGTAAACTTCTGGTTTCAACTGTACATAGTAATGTTAAATACGTTTAGATTGTGTATTGGTTGATAATATCCACTGACCTCTAAATCTTTACAGTGGTAAGAAGTCAATGAACACTGCAGGTAGTGCTCCTGATGTACTGTATGTCAGGGTGACAGAAATGAATAGCAGCAGCCTGCTTGTGATCTATTCTTTAACATACTATCAGGCATCACACTACTGGTGAGTTGGTGATCATAGAGAATTCTGGCAACTCTGAGCTTTCAAATATGCCGTGTTTGTCCAAGTAGACCTACTCCAACCTGCTGTAAGTATGCAATCAATGCCATATCATGCCATATGCCATGATAGATGCATTGGGGGAGTGGGAGCAGTGATTCGTGTGTCGTGTTTATTCAGTAAGTTTATTTCAGTTTAACATGGTGGTGTCAAGTCAGTAATGAGAAAGTACAAAATATCTGCCTCTGCTGCATACAGAATTAGATGGCTAACACATCTTTTACTACTTGAACACCATGGATGGATGGCATTTATCATCTAAAGGCCACTGAGAGACGGTCTTTGTAAATTATTTGAATAAACATGACTTTTAGTACCATTGGTGAGTAAAATCACAATCACAGAAACAAAAATACACTAAAAACATACAATTTGGTCTCCATATTGTGCTGTTAAACTTTACTTAGCAGAGGACACCAAACCAAATCGTGATAAACAACTGAGTTGGAGTGGTCTATGGTTTTGAACATCACAAGTCATAGCACATAGAACGCCATGGTCACCCATATCACATCACAAGTCGTAACGCAATATTCCCACTCAACACCACCTTGGATAGCATGGCCAGGATGATTGACATGAAGCAGAGTCCATTAGGCCAATCAGAGAGTCCCGTGTCCACTTGCGCGGCATGCGGTCTTCTCAGCAACCAGACCCACTGAAGATGCTTTGAATGCCACGACCGGCACGCTCACTTGCGCATATGCCCCTATCACCTTCCTCCCCTCTAAATAGCTCCAGCAAATATGGATGCATCCAGCACAAATCCCATGCAGCAGCAGACAAAAGGCACTCTCTACCCTGCCACTCTCATCATTCTCAGGTGCGGCACCTTTTGAAATGCTAATTCGGCCGGTGTGATTGTCAGCTGGTATCTGAAGAATGCTGGCACAGGACCAAGCCAACATCATGTTTCGGTAGGGCTTCAGTTCTTAAACAGACTTGTGGACATGTGGGCTGCCTCCATTAGCATAGATTCAGCCACCAGACTATCACAACATCTCTTGAGCCAAAAGCAGGTCATGGTTTCTGGAGAATGCCTTGTTTTTTCCCCCCCATAGCAAAGTCACAGCTGACCACCTGACCCATTGATTGACAGCACGAACTAAACAGAATGTGCTGTTTTTCAGATGAATGCTCTGATGTGCACCTTAATGTGCTCTGTAAAATAAATTGAGTTTGCTACTCCAAGACCGATTGCATTTCAATTCTGTGTTCATCTGACAAAGAGACGAGCGCAGGATTCAGTCTGCACAATACATCTTAATGAGCAGGAGATGTATCTCTTCCCTGAGTGAGATGTGTGGAACAGGAGTGCAATGCTTCATTATGTTCATGTCTCGTAAGTGTGACCTCTTCTTCATTGAGTTGGGACGCCGACACTTCCATTCGCCAATTTTCTGTTCGCTGGTTCTTCCAAGCTTACACACGGCTAAAGAGCTTGGCTATCTTCAGTGATCTTTGACCCCCATGTTGCAGATTTAATCCATTGACTGACACTTAGTATAAACTGAGTTCTTTCATATCACTGCTGATCATGTTTGCTGGCTATCTCAGTACCCTCGGTACTCAGGAACCTAAAGGAATTGATGGTATGCATCTTTGTCTTTAGGCTTATGTCATTTCATTGCTTTAGAGTCTCCAACCAATGGCCACATTAATAATCACTGTGTGTAGGCAGAGATGAACTTGTTAACTCCATAGAAGCAAGACTGTTTGCGAGTGAGCATCAAAAGCCTAGCCAAAAGCCACCAAAAGCCAGAGGGTAAAAGGGAAGCAAAATATGAGCACAAACACTATAGTCCTCAGCTAAGATCAGCACACACTGTCATCTGAAACACAAAAACAAATAGCCCAATAGCCCCTTCCCACCCCTACAATATTCCCGTATTCCCCTCTCAGCAAGTTTGGAAACACACAGGTCTGTCTGTACCTCTGGGCTCTTGCACTGGTTACGCCGCCCATTGCAAAATGACACCATTATTGAATTGTGCTCCCATTGGAAACAGGAGAATGTTAACGTAAATGTGTTGACCTTCAGTTGTAATACATCCCGGGGCAGACTAGCAGAGTGAAATTAGATTAGAGTAATGTATGATGGACCCCACTGATTTCCATGTCCATCATGTGGCTATTCTGTAATTACAGACTGCCATTTTGTATTGGATTTTTTATGTGGATCGGATGTTCTGAAAAGAAGAGCTGTCTCTTCCCTTGACATTAGTCTCAATAGTGTACTGTTTTCTAATCTCACAACAGTTTAGGAGGAGATTCTCAGAGTCTATATGACAGAGATCAGGTTTAGAACCACAGTTGCCATTGGCTCTAAAATTAGATTATGTCCTCTAAGGTCAATTGAGTTCATTTTCAAACTCCACCAGGGGCTTTCACCTAATTCTCACAATCCGCCTCTGAACTGCACTTCTTTACTGCATAACCTACATGTGGGAAAACTCTCACTGTAGGGAGAGAGGTTGTACTTCAGTATGGAAACTACAGATGCTCAAAACAAATACCCAAACCCAAACAGTGAAGGCTATTTACACTGATGAAATAGGAAAGGTTCCATTGCTGAGTTGGCAGAAGAGTCTCTTCCATCACAGCACTTAAGAATTCATAATCCTTTCATTATTTATACAACGTACAAAATGCACCTACTGCTTTGTGATGAGTCACTGCTGCAAATGGACTTCTCTTTATGACTTGCTGGAGAAAAAAAAGCGGGGCAGTCCGATTTATCCCAGCAAGATCAATAACGATCCTGAGTCTCTGAGCTCGGGGTTACAGGCAAATGCCTCCCATCTTCACAAAGATGGGACGTAAACAGGGAGACACTCAGTCTGCCTTTGCTGTCTTATTCCCCATGTGTTGAGCTCTCAGCAGCACAAGGGTTCCCATAAGGTAGTAAGGGGGGGGGGGGGGGAGGGGGTAGCCGGGCAATAAAACCACTCCAAACACACTGACACATCTGTGGCAGTCGTTCGTGCGGCATGGTAATCGCTGTGCGTTCACAGTGGCACTGACATTGGCTGCAGTTAATCCAGAGCTGTGGGGGTTCAGGGGATTAAATACCAGGCAAATAGGTTAAAGCCCAAGCCGGACAGCCTGTCCCCAGTGCAACTTCGCTGGCATCCAGCTGTGTGCCGTTCAGAGGGTATAAAGGCTGCCGGCTATGGACCCTCTGCCTCAAGGAAGGGACATGTCGAGTGCAAGACTGGGGGTCTGTGGCCAAAAATGCCCCCATGTTAGTGATCTTAGTAGGGCTTACTGGATCACAGATCCCTTGCACAGATCTGCTGGAGTGGACCGTCGCATCACTCCAAAGCTCTTTGCAGCTGCTATCGCTGCTGTTACTTTATTTCCATTTGGGCAGCATCCGCCCAGGGTTCCGGAAAACTACGCTTTTATTGCCCATATATTCCAATGGGGGGACCTGATTGATTTTGTTGCTCCAAAGCTGAGCAATGGCACACTATCACAACACACACAACAGCAGCATGGGAGAGGGAAAATTGTACTCACCAAAGCACGTCATTAAACGACATCCAAGTGGTATCCATTTGACATGTTGATGATGTCCCAGGACCCAGCCACCAAGGGAGAAAAATGAATCAGACAGAGTACACAGACATAAAGCACATTAAGCATAGGTCATACAAGCATGTGTCTACAGCTACATGTATGTAGCCTAGGACTACAATGGATGGAAAATATTTTCCACAGTTCTCAAATTGATTGTGCCAAATCATGCCTAAATGAGGCATACAAATCGAATGCATTCACTAAACTGATTACTGCGCTCCTCATTCGAGATTGCAGGTTCCTTTTACCAAGTCAGCACCAGACCGTGGACCGCTTAGACTAGTCGACCACAAACAAACAAACAAACGATCTTGCTACAAGACATTGGAAAATGAATCGTACAGCAAGCATATGAGTACTCGCTCGATTTTAAATGAGATTGCATTTTTAAGGAACAGAATGCGAATGATCAAATCCCTGTCGTTGTCCCTGCTGTTTTTGACAAAAGTGGTTAGGAGGTGAGCGCAACTGTGCGACTGAAACCCGTAGGAGAAACAGCTGTTAAAGGAGAGCGTTCATGCAACACCAAAATACATGTTTTTTTAGCAGAGAAATACTTTAGAAGAGGGAAAAAAGGAATAACCTTTCCAACAAAAACAACAATTATGCTGAGAGTAGACCTACGGATGACTAGGAAGGGACGATGACTGACGAGAAGAGAGGGTAGCGGTTAAAAGAGAACAACAAAAAGAATCAAACCGTTCATGGGCAAAGTACCAGGGAGCCATAGCCAATTAAAACAGCAATTAGGTATTATCATATTAACCTACATATTGTATAAAAAATATTCAGTAGGCTTGCAATCCGTTTAAAGACAGCATGATAATTGCATTCAGGTTGTAAAGCAGTAAAAGTTAAAAAAAATGTCGCCAGTGACCCTATACTTTGTTTTAACATTTGTTGTAATGACCCTTTCTTTACCTCACAAATGCCTCGCCACTGCAATTGTAACCTATTGAACAGATGTTGCGCTCTGTCAAGCCAATAGTATTCAGGACTAACAGACCGCGTTCTAGATAGGAAACCATAGGAAACCCTCAAGTGTGCGTTTTCAATAAATAACATCTAACTTACCTTAGTTTTAAATGTTTTGTTCCTTAGTCCGGGTAATTTCACGGACAGATACTTTCATAGAAAATCCAACAAGCGTGACGATAGGAGCGAGATTATACTTTTCGGACAGAGGCGTTAAAACTTCACACCTGCATAGCTGGCCACTCAAGAGACAGTGGTTTCTCTCCGCCACAACCGAACACTGCGCCCGCTGGGCCACGCCTACTCTCGGCGCAATTGGCGCGTCTCCATGACGGGCGTTTCCAGAAACAGAAGTTACGCCCACCCAAGTGACAAGGTCGAGTCCACCACTGCATTGTTATACCATCATTGGTCAACGAAGCTGTCATTCATGTAATGTGGAATGATTCCTCCTGAGATACTGAAGGGCCGGTCGAGGAAAGGTCTGCTGACATAAGCCTGCCCTGGCCAACACCAGCCTGATTGTCAATTAATAACTGGTCCAGGTACTTTCAGTACCTGGTAAAAAGCACTTTTGTCTTCCAAGGGGCATAAACAACAGTTAAATGAAGCATAAATTGGTAGCCTATAGTACTCTTATCAGAAGTACAGCATACACATCTCATTTGTAATCAAAAGTTTTAAATTAAGTTGAATAAAAAAAAGAAAAAGAAAAACATGTTTGACACTGGCGCCTTCAGCGCAGCAAGTGGTTGTGTTCACTGCTGCTAACCACACTCCTCTGCCTGTTTTGTATAAAGCTTGTTCCACACCAGATAAATGGTTGTGATTGCTGCCTTTGGTCATTTAGAAATGGTCTTGATTGTAAAGGTGACCAGAACAACCTGAAGAGCAAATTCAAATGTCCCAAGAGACTCATCTGGGTTGACTCAGGCTACTCTGACATGACTCTGCCTGAGTCAAATGGCTCATTTAACTGAATAATGAAAATAGGCTATAGTCAAAATTCATAACAATGTCGTAACCGTGTCATTACAGCTGCCATAGCTTGTTCTGTGGACCATCAGTGGTATATCTATATGTATGATGGTAAGCCTAAGGCTACATACACATAACTTAATGTTAACACATTCCATCTAAAACTGACTTTTCAATCACATAAAGCAGGGTATCTGTCATGACATTTTGATAGTCTCACCTTTCTGATGGAGAGTTCCAAAGAGGTGTTATATCCAGAACAAGACTAGTGTTTGCAATGCACTCTTTTTGTAGAGTTGTTGTCTTCACACAAAAATCACAAAAAGCCCATATTGATAATAGCCTACATCACAGTGTGCTAGGCTGATATAATAATAGAGCATGTAGTTCAGTCCCCATGAGTAAAAATAGTCAGCAGATTATGCATCTTATCATCTATGTGTTGTGTTATCCTTCCACCTAAATCCTTATTGATTTTTTTACAGTGGTGGATCTCTAACCTAGTCCATAGATGAAGAATTATTTGGCATTTGTTGCACAGGGAGACCGCACAACGATATACCCCCTCGGCCACACAGTTGGTCTTTTGATGTGTCTGACGGAGTCTTACACCGTTTTAAATAATCCAGGCAGAATCTGTCACCTGGAATAAATGAAAGCTGCCTCTCTCTCGTGCACAGCCAGACACTATTCCGTGCAAGATAAGATGCTTATCTCTCTGACTCTAAAAACTTCAACTCTGGCTTGGAACCCCTGCCGTTGCAACTGATTTGAAAATGAGACTCGTGATTAATGAGTGTGGATATTAGGCTTGCTACAGGGGATTTCAAGGTCATTGCATAAGGAAGAGATATTGTGTCTCTGGATAACATCAAACAGTATTAATTATTCATAAACTTAAAGTAGCTGTGCAATATTACTGGAAAATTAATTTTGAGTATAGTCACTCAAACCTATATAGGTCATTGCATATCACATAAGCATATCACAAAGGCGGTTGATTATATAGCTGTGAAATTTAAAATGAGTAGTTTGGCCCCTTACATTGCTTCTCAACACATTGTCTTGTCGTTTCCCACAGTCTCATTGACCAGAGACGTGGGATTCTCAAACATCAGATAAAGAAACACAACATTTTCCTATGATGGACATTTTGATGAAGGAGAATTATAAGACCAACTGTCTTCATTGGTCAGTTCAAGCTGCTCATGGACTGCATGATGAGATGTCAAAGCTCCCTGGAGAATCATTCAGATCCTCGTATAGGGCTCACAGATAAAGAGGCTTTCTTCTCCCAGCTATTTTTAGACTCTCGCCAGATGTAATCTTTGTCATGTCTCTCTGAAATTTCTCGTTTCACATAAAGCATCTTATTTCTCACCGGCTTTGGAACGCTTACTGTTATACAGTCTCTTTCCAATTGCTCCTGAGGGACACTAAGATAACACACCCTAGACCGTCATGTTGTCTAACTTGAGAAATGGGTCTAATAACCATGAGAATGCAAAGTTTTCTTTAAAGAAATTAAAAACACTTCATCCACAACTCCCTCTCTCCCTATCTGAGCTGTCAGCTGTTAATTAGATGGGCGGCTTGTACTTTGGCTCTTGATGTGAGTAGGCCCAAAAGTATAGCCTCTTTCTGTAATCTTTAATGACTGTTTCTATGTTTATAGTTATAATAATCTGACATTTACACAACCTGAACATAACCTAAACTAAATGACAAAGTCTTCAGTCCTTTAAATTATTTTAACAGCTGTATTTTGATGTAATAGGATATCTGCGGCATGCAGTCTGCAAATAAAGAAGTCTTCTTGTGCATTTCATTTAGACCCATATCAACAGGCCAAGAGGTATGTCAAGTTTACACCTTTTCCCTCCATCTGCCATTTTCCCTCTGACTGGAGCTCTGAAAGGATCGTGCAAAGACAAAGGTGAGGCCAGGGCAAAGCGCGTCTGCTGACATTTGCCAAAAATGTCAATAAACGAGCGTGAAAAGAAGAGCAAGCACAGACCCCTCCTGCAGACTGTCAGTAATGTTACTTTAACTTGACATGGCAGAGGCCATCTTGGATGAGAGACACTGTATGAACAACTGCACTGATACCATGTGTTCATTAAAGGAGAATTCCGGTGTGATATTGACCTAAAGTGTGTTGAAACATGATACCGACTGTGAACGTATGTCTCATAGCCCATCTCGGCTTGTCCCCTGCACTCCAAAATCTGGCGCTAGTTAGCCAATGCTACCAACAGCTTTTTCAATGGTGGTGCTTCGGCATCGGGCTAGCCATGCAAATAAATCACTGTTTTACACCATTTACGACGTTCAATGTATCTCCACACTTCATTGGTAGACTTCCGAGGGCCCTGACATTTAAAACGAGACATTGAGAACTTTGAAAAAGCACTGGTAGTTTACTTACAAGACGATTTATACAGACAGTACCTTCACAAAGTTTAGCGTTTGCAGCCATCTTGAATTTAGTCACCATAAGTCGAGCAATGAGTAAGAATGAACAGGTATGATAAGGGATCAGATTCCAAAAATAATTCAGTGGAAATGCATGGATTCCAGTTTCTTCCAGTAGCAGCAACTGGAATCCATGCATTTCCACAGAATTATTTTTGGAATATTTTTTTATAAATCCCCCCCAAAAAACATGCATTTCATGGAGCATAATATCAAAAATGGGTTTGGATATTTTGCTTTTTGGAAAGTTTGGATATTTTGCTTATTTATGTACAAAAATTATTTAGTAATACAAATTCTATAAAATTTCCCCCTCAAAAACATGCATTTCATGGAGCATAATATCAAGTGCAAAAATGGGTTTGATACTTAATAAATTATGCATTTACATCTCTCAGAAAGACGTTTTCAGAGAACATTGATATAATATGAATAAGAGTATGAAGAAGCAGAAGAAGGTTTTTGTCGAAATCCCCTCCATCTTGAGTTAAAACAGAATAAATTGGGTCTTCAATAAATTATCATGGTGATAGTGCTGATGTCCTGAGGAGCGAAATTCTTACCCTAATGAAGGTGTTGCAACCCTGCCCCCCAGTGGCGAAATAAGTCTCCTACAGCCATGATGCAAATGACAC
Source organism: Alosa sapidissima (assembly GCF_018492685.1). NCBI lineage: Eukaryota > Metazoa > Chordata > Actinopteri > Clupeiformes > Clupeidae > Alosa > Alosa sapidissima. The sequence continues at coordinate 3,248,379 of NC_055973.1, forward strand.
AATAGAGGACACAAGGAAACGTTTGACAAATTGTATTGTGAAGTATCGGGATATAAATATTTCTTCTTCTTTCTTTTTCTTCTTTTTTCTTCTTTTTCTACTACCACTACTACTACTACTACTATAGTAGTACAATACAATGTATAGCACTATAGCAGTAGGCTACATTGCAATAATTGTTCCTACAGAAAAAAATACATGGCACTTTGGAAACATTCTGATGAAACTGACATATAAATCATTGAAATATGAGCTGCAGGGATGTAGTCCAATGCAGATGGATAGCAACTAATGTTTGCATCATTTGTTCGGAAATGTGTAACTTGGTGGTAGGCAGGTAGCCATTTGTCTTGTTTTAGATAGCCTGATATGTGATATAAAACCATTCATTTATTCAAATAGCTTGAGAGATAAAATCACACCCATCTGAGATAAAATCACACCCATTGTTGCAGTAGCCTGAGCTAGCTTACCTGCTTACATGTTAACTTAACATTTAATAGGCTATATCCAGCACCATCCCAATCCATAACGTCTTTAAATACACTATACATACTATACACCAGGCAAGTGTTTTAATAAGTAGCCTATGCAAAGACATAATGATTTATATTGGAAGTGACTGTGTTAAATATTGTAGCAAAATAATAATTTTTTTTTTTTTTGTTGAGATATGGCCAATCAGCAGCTGGTCAGAACCATCAACCTGTCCTGAAATGTCACAGCGAATCAAATTAGATGTGTGCTGTTATTCTGATAGCACCATGGCCACAGTGGCGGTATGTCATGTCTAGAGAAGCAGGGTTCTATTTCATATATCCATAATAAAACAAACTATCAAAAAGTTAAGATCAGAAATTGGGCTGTGTCAGGGCTTCAATTAAAAGTAGGTTAACATGGCATGTTATAAAGCCAAAGTTCACGTCGTGAATACATATAATAAAACAGACTTTTTTCTTTATTAGATTTGAAGCTGATAGGTCTATCATAAATCACACATAGCCTATGCCTACTGTATTTTGCCCATTACTGTAACAGAATGCTGTCGGAGCAACCCCACTGCGCAGATGCCCACTAGATGGCGGTGAGGGCCTAGACGCTTCCTCAGGAGGTATTTATAGAAAGCAGCCATTTAATAACATGCAGCCAACGAACGCACTGTCTCAGATGTGAGCTGAAGCGGCCACGATTTTTCCTCTCGCACTGTCATTCCATGTGACACACTGCCAGTTTACCACATGTGGTAGAACAGCGCGTGAACGGGATCACATCGGCATGCATTATAAATAAATGCAAGACATTTATTGGCATACGATTTTCTTCTCCATTTAAGGGTCTTAAATGAGAGGCAGAAGCACCCCCCTCGTGACTCTGGCCAGTGATGCCGAATGTCATTTTCTGTTGTTATTCTATAGGACCCTTGTGCATTCAGAGGATGATGGGAAAAATATAGAAGTAGCCGTTTGGATGTCATTATATAAACTGCTTCTGTATTCCTCTGTCATTACATAACATGAGTGAAGTCTTGGAGACATTGTTGTTTCAGACAAGAGGTGGGGAAAGTGTTGCATTCACTCTATGTATCTCCTGCCTGGCTCTCTTCAGTTGAATAAACCAGTTTGACGTCAGCAGTAAATGGGCTTCAACAGAAGATATTTATGTTCTGTAGGCCTATTTTGACCACATTTGGACAGAATGTAATGCTAAGCCTCCATTTGTTTTAGATGTGGAATTGGGTAAATATTATTATGAGATTATGCTGCAGATTTACCAATAGAGTACCATAAGCCTATAAAAGCACATCATGTGGAAAGGGTTATTTTTAATGAACGAACTGAGAGTGACCTTTTCAGTTTGCCAGTGAATGCAGGCGCTTCAATTCATAAAAAAATATCTAGTTTGCCATGTCATGGTTGACCATTCCAGCTGACATCATTTAGATTTGATATGATAAAGTAGTGGAAGACAAAGTTAGTGGTCCGTTTATAGGACATTTATGGAACATTTGGAATCATGCCATTTATCCATTCTTCCAGAGGAAAACGTTCTCACAAATGAACCCTTGCCTTTCTCATCCTCCAGCCCTCTTTTCCTAAGAAAAATAAATATTGATGTGGCAGAACTGCAAGAGAGAGAGATAACAAAACCAAGGTTATGCATTTACCGGTAATGTGAAGCATACACAAACTAAAAATGTTTCTGCCTCTGCCAGTTGAATAAAAATGTTGCAGTGTTACATGGATCTTCTAGGTCAATCTGAGTTTTTCTGGCAGCTGAGACACTGGGAAACCATGGAACTGATAGTTCAACTCTGCTTTTATATATTATTCAAATACAACCTCCAGCCTCTTTCAATTTGGGTTCCAGATCTACATCCTCTCTCCCTTCCTCCCTGTTTCAAGGAGCTGTCTGTTATATAACAGATATGATGTATAACGGCAGACCTCAGAAGGCAATATGTAATTAAAACAGCATGAGGGTTGCAGCATGCTCAACTGAAAATGTGCAAGAGAAATCTCAGGAAAATGGAACATGGTGTGATAGACTTTCAGCATATGAACAGAACGAATGAATAAACTGTAATGATCTTAGATGACTCTGGTTCTATTGCATAGAATCACTTGGTTCCTATATAGTTAGCATCGCAGGGTTTTATAGCAGTGGTAACGAGATTCAAGCCCAGTTTATATGAAGCGTATGGTAATACGTGAGACACAGTGATGGCAAAGTAAGGTAAACATGGATACAGAAATAAGAAGAGGAGGTGATGGTCTCACGAGGCTAGAAGACTACAGAAAGAGTCCAAAAAGGGATATGGGGCACTCGTCATGCAACCAGGTGGCACATTTGAGACATGACAAGCCAAAAATGGGTGCTAATCTCCCTCTCATTACAGGAAAGCCGTGTCATATTTTTGGCTGGGGTAATTAATCTTCTCCCCTAATGACAATCATCAGGAGAACCTAAGGCTTGTTATCTTAATGAGCACAAAATCAGCAACATCAGCCAAAGTCTGCGGAGGAAAACACCAACCTCAAACGCTGGAAAATGCTCCCAATCCAGAGAGAGGCTGATTCTGACGCAGAGGTGACTCCGATCCAAACGGGGACCCAGGCCTGTTCTCACAGTCAGCTGTTCCCCAGGATGTCTCTCACCGAAGGGGATTTGTGGTAGTTTAAGGAGAACACTGTGTTTGTGCATGTTCTGCATGTTTCTGCTGTGTGTATGTGTGTGTGTGTGTGTGTGTGTGTGTGTGTGTGTGTATGTGTTAATTAGAGGTATGAAACTTTCATAAAGCACACCCTGTAGCCTCCAAAAATGTGGCTTGGCTTGGAACCCATACAAAGTGCAGCCCTGATGATTCGTTGATTTTGGAGGAGATCTTCAAAGATTTATAACTCCTCCTTGGGGGGAGAGAAGGCTTCAAACATATGCTGAGGAGCTGAAAAACGGTCAAGAAATACCGACTCTCTTTCCACTGAAGAGTAGCCAACTGAACGTGGTTGGACTGTAGCTGAATATACAACCTGTTAGGACAGGGTAGGGAGGTGGGTGGATTAAGATGCGATGGTTATGATGGCTTCAGTTCATAGCAACAAAGTCATCATAGGCTGTCAATTGGAAATAAACACGGAACAATGGAACAAAGCCTAACCATGCATAACCACTGACTGACTGCAGAACTAAACTTGAGTGAGAGCCTATCATTTGTAGTTCTGCCATGCTTTTTCAGTGAGAGATGTATCCCAACAACTCTGCGATAAGTTCTGAGTGGGGTTAGGAAGGCAGTGTAGGATGATGTGTGAGTGAGAAAAGGTCTCAAACCTTCACTGTGACAAGAACTACTCTGTTATTGCAGCAACCTCACTAGCCCTCCACTACATGTTTGCGATATCAAAATGTGGCAATCCAGACAGGTCATAGCCACAAACCTCCGCTATTATTTCCCCTTCTGCCATAGTTCATGTTTCATGCTGCTATATAAAGCTGCTCCTTCGTCCTCACCAGATGGAAATCGCCTCTCTCTCTCTCTCTCTCTCTCTCTTTCTCTCTCTGTCTCTCTCTCTCTCTCCTGTGCGATGCCACTCCAGGATTCCATTCCAAGTCCTATTTTTGTAAGGTGAAAAGGAAAACATGTTCTCTAGTCTGTGGTCTCAGCTCTTATTTACATTCCCATCTGTGCGTACACACTTCACACTCACGGCGGCGTAATGCCCCGCGCTCACTCGCCTTCCACAGCATCAACAACAAAAAAAAGGCATTTCCAGCGCAAAGCAGTGTCGTGCCATTCCTTTAATGTATGTGAGTCAATTCCCTTTCAATGCAATGCCTTAGAGCAGCCCCCTAATATGACAGAGTGATGGCTGAGAGACGTTGACAGTAAGTACTGTAACTGATAGGAGAGCACAAACTGGGTATGTTGTTCCTTTTGCGTTGCTGTGAGTTGGATTGGTTGAGCAAGTGTGACTGGAAGAGTCCAAACCATGTACTATAAGCATGTGTCCTGTCAGACCGTACAGCATTGGGTGGGTTACAAAAAACACAGACCCCAAACATAGGGATGATTTGTGAACACCGACTGGATCAAGGATGCCTGATAAGTTGAATTTCACTTAAGAGAAAGAGGGTGTTTGTGCTCATATTTTTTCTCGGATTTACCAAAGATCTCTAAACAAGCAAGGCTAATCTAAAAAAAGTAAGCAAGTCACATACAAGTGTAATAAAAAAAACATACTTTGTCAACAAGTCAATGCAAAACGTATTTCCTCCACAAGCAATCAGAGAAGTCAAATTAAAATATTGCTAGGGTTGAATTAATACCTTTACCAAAAAATCATCTGGTATTCAAAAAGTGCAATGGAACTACAGTATAAAACACATGCTGCAGAGACAGCAACTCTCAAATCATTGACAAGAGAAACAGAGCCACACAAGTGGACAAGCACAAACAGAACTGCACGACTCATAGACTCGTAAATCTAGTGGATACACCTGTGCTATGTAACCGTCAATTTACCTTTTAAACTTTTTTTTTGCTTTGAAACACCTCCAAGAAAAGCAATTCACCAACTGCAACATCAAGGAGAGTCTTTGGGTTCGATTCTGCACTGTACACGTCATTGAACACATCACCGCAATGCATGGTGGGATATTGCGAACAGATTTTGGGAAGGCATTACAAAATTGGATACATACAGTATTAATGGTATTCTAATGGGCAGCCAGAGACTCTTGGTCGGTGATGACACCATAATTGCAAAGATACTGTTATTCACTGAAGGTTCCCATATAGCCTCAGACAGTTCTGACCTTGACCTGACCCTGGCCCTTTCAGATTCAGACACTCTGCTCTCCCTAGTCCAAGCTCTCAATCTCCTCGTCCTCCAGAGTAGCGTCCGACTGGGATATCATCATGAGTTTCTCTTTGTTGGAGTATTGCCTCGTCATGCCGTCTTGGACTTCTTCCGCACTGCCCTCTTCTTCGTCCGAGGGTTGTTCGGTTTGCTCTTTGTCCAGTACCTCCATGGACGTCACCTGACTAAACGGTGCGACCTCAGACGACTCAAAGGACTCCCCTCCCAGGTCCCCAAGTTTAATGTAACCCCCGCCACCATAGCCCTCGAGCCGGGGGCAACTGAGGCGCCGCGAGCGCTCCACCTGCCACTCCTTGGGGCTGGTGGGGCAGATCCCCAGGTCGATAGACCGGGAATAGTCCGACAGGGCGCTCAGGGACAGGTGGGACCCCGTGACCTTGGGGCCCGGCGAGGAGGGGAGCAACTGCACCTGGGAGCCCTCTGGGGAGATGCGGGAGGTCCCCAGGAGGCTGCCGCTGCTCTGGTACACCTCCACCGAGTCCTGGGTCAGCACCGTGTGCGTGTGGCCCGTCTCCACCTTG
>NC_055973.1:3259274-3414274 GCF_018492685.1 Alosa sapidissima
TTGGATGTGCAGTGTTTTCTCTGTGTTTTGCAAATGCTTTACTGTAATAGTGACTTACAGAAATAGTGAGAAGGCAGCCTGTGTTCAGTGAGTGAGTCAGAGAGACCTAGCCACGCTCCACAGGTGTGGAGGTTCTGTTTTGATGTGAACACCTGAAGCACTTGCATTTTCTTATCCGCTCTCTCTTCCAAATGCATAAGGGAGAACACAGAGAACACAGAGAACACAGAGAAATGATTTACAGAGAACCACAGGCACATTCTTACACCTGGTGGAACAGGTTTTGTGTGTCTTTCCAGCTATGGTAAAATCAAACCAGTGGTATGTCTTCTATTCTCATGTTTAGATTTCAATGTGAGTTAATCTCAGTTACACTCACATCTTAATAACAGTGGATACATATTTCCATATGATGAGGATCAATTAAAAACAAAAATGCAAAGACTTAAGTTGCAGTGCTCAGCTAAGTATAAGTATAAGTATAAGTATATACTGTGGCTTGTACAGACACAAGACCTAGAGAAACTAACCCACATCACAAGACCTATAGTAGTGGACTCCCAGCACAAGACCTATAGAAACTAACTCCCAGCACAAGACTTAGAGAAACTAACCCCCAGCACAAGACCTAGAGAAACTAACCCCCAGCACAAGACCTATAGAAATAGACTCCCAGCACAAGACTTATGGTAGTGGACTCCCAGCACAAGACTTATGGTAGTGATGGGCAAATGAAGCTTTGGTGAACCACTAAACCACAGCAGTGTGAAGCTAGCAACACTAATGAAAAAATCCAATATGGCTGCCACATGTAGATTTTTCAACATAAAAGTCCTTACCCAAACCAGTATATGTAACCAAAAATATTGGTTTGCTAAGGACTTTTATGTTGAAAAATGTATGTGTGGCGGCCATCTTTTTGCTTTTCAGCTAGTGTCACTAGGTTCACACTGCTGTGGTTCAGTGGTTCACCAAAGCTTCATTTGCCCATCACTAACTTATGGTAGTAAACTCCCAGTACAAGACCTATAGTAGTGGACTCCCAGCACAAGACCTATAGTAGTGGACTCCCAGCACAAGACCTTCAGAAACTAACTCCCAGTACAAGACCTATAGTAGTGGACTCCCAGCACAAGACCTACAGTAGTGGACTCCCAGCACAAGACCTATAGAAACTAACTCCCAGCACAAGACCTATAGTAGTGGACTCCCAGCACAAGACCTATAGAAACTAACTCCCAGCACAAGACCTATAGTAGTGGACTCCCAGCACAAGACCTATAGAAACTAACTCCCAGTACAAGACCTATAGTAGTGGACTCCCAGCACAAGACCTTCAGAAACTAACTCCCAGTACAAGACCTATAGAAACTAACTCCCAGCACAAGACCTATAGTAGTGGACTCCCAGCACAAGAACTATAGAAACTAACTCCCAGCACAAGACCTATAGTAGTGGACTCCCAGCACAAGACCTATAGTAGTGGACTTCGTCCCAGATCTGGCTTTGCTCTGAGCCACATCTGGGCTGTTTGCATTTTTAAAAATCAGCTGTATTTTAGGGGTTGACAGCACCCTACCATTGAATTTAGCACTGGCGCAATGTATGATTTATTCATGAATTGTCCCACATCACGTGCCTATTGTTAAAGCTAGCTCTGGATGCAATATATGGTGGGTTTTATTTGAATTATGAATCATTAATATTTGATTGTGTCTGAGTCAGCCTTATGCCATTTCTCTTTAGAATCCACTGGAAAACACCCACTCTGTGGTGAGTTATTAAAATACAGTCTACATAACATCAGAGCATTCTAAAATGTTCTTAAACTCTGCAAATTGCTAATGTTACCATTTTTAATATATTATAATATTGAGACCAATGCAGGGGAATTGAATGTGATATTTATTGGATTGGGCAAATGTGAGACGCAGCCGGTTGCTAAATTGGTTTGGCATCTGGCTGACTAACAGACGCCTCTTGAAACACCTGGTGCCTCGGCTAATGACAACAGACAAGTTGAATCCTTCAACGGCCCCAGAGGACCACACTGACACACACACACACACACACACACACACACACACACACTTTCTCCCCCATTTTATTTCCCCAGGAAAAACTTCCTCCACACACGCACACACACACACACACACACACACACACACACACACTTTCTCCCCCATTTTATTTCCCCAGGAAAAACTTCCTCCACACACACGCACACACACACACACACACACACACACACACACACACACACACACACACACACACACACACACACACACACACACACCGTAACTGAGGAAAAATGCATTCAGCTATGAAACAAAAACTGTACATGAGTACGTTTGGGGAAAACACTATCTGGTTCTACAAAGAACATCACCAGTAGCACTCAATGACAAGTGAAGAACCAGTAATGGTTCTTGTATGGTCACAAGCAGAGGACTGGAGTGGGAAGAGCAGACAGAGTTATGAGGAGGTAGTCAATCCACCGCAGTAATGCCATCAATGGGCCAATTAATCTTTTCTATTGCTGTCCAATGAGAGCAGTTCTTACAGGCGAGTATATATTTGAGTTTCTGCATCCCGAGCTCATCAATCGTGTCATTGTGGGGAGACAGTGCAGACGGAGGTGGGCTCTGCTCTGCTGCAGCACGGCAGCCATTTTTCTTCATTTGGCCTGACAAATGTACTGTAGAGCCCGTTAGGACCGAGGGCCCACTGTTGCTCGAGCGCTGGTGCCAATTTAGAAGATGAACAGGGAACACAAATGAACCAAACCAGCATTCCATTCCAGTGTATGACCTCTGTGGTGGTTTTGGTTTGTGTATCTGTAAGAGTCCAGGGAATTTGGCATTGGAATGAGAAGCCAAAATAAAAAGCTAATTTATAGACTGAAATGGCAGAGGCATATGTGTGGTAGGCCTACTTCCGACCACCGTGTCCTTATTCCTCAACATCTGAATCAGTTTGACACCATCATCATGTTTGGCCCCAGCCTGATCTGATGAACTTGTTTGAGCAGAACAGAACTCATTGGAAGCTGATGGATCATGGTGTCAGGCAGTTTATTGTAGTTATAATGTATTGTTCCCTGCATTCCCCTGGATTGCAGTCCTGAAGAATAGGATAAGAATACCCCACCCCCTCTCACATTTTACTGTATTACAGATTTGTTAGATGAAAAGAAAAAAGGGAGACTTTCTTTCACCTGAAATACACAGCTGCTCTCAACCAACCAGGCTTCTCCTCCCATCTGCCATCTGCTCACCTAGGCCTGTTTAAAAGTCTCACTGAAGCTACAGTACACTAAACACAGTCAGAACAAAGCATTAGAAGCTACAGTATCGGCAATCAATCTGGCAGAAAATGCATAAGATATCTAATTCTGCACGCAATAAAACTATACATTTTAAGTTTGTCAATAGAATATACTATACTCCAAGGAAACTTGCACTTATGGGTTCATATAACGATGACAAATGTTGGCACTGTAACAAAGTGAAAGGAACCTACTTCCACATGATCTGGGAATTCCCCAAATTACAAACATTTTGGAATAATGTCATATTAAACTTATCTATGATTACTAAAGAAAAGATCTCTCTAGACCCTAAATTATGCATTTTTAATTATGTGGACAATATGTACTGGCTCCCCTTCAAGAAAAAAAAAAAACTGTATCTATTGGCCTGATGAGTGCCAAGAAGGTCATAGCAGTCAATTGGAAGACCACTATCAACATTAATGAAAGAACATGGCTACAAACATTTGAAACCTTATTGAGTCTAGAACAAATGTCTAACTCCATATACACAGGTACCCCAAACATTTGGTGCAAAATTAAAAAAAACAAATCTATAGTAATATTGCATGCTATAGTTAGATTACACGATAAATGTTGACTGCGATGTTTCAAATGTAATAATGATCTGATGAACACACATCCCATATCTTACGTTAATATAATCAATGTCTTTAGAAGAAGTATAGTCTAGGTATGTATGCATTCATGTGTAGATAGACTTGTGGCCTGTACAGTATGTATATGAGATATTGTAAATTAGTGTTTATGTATATATATATATTTGTATGTAGCCACTTGTGTATGTATGCATTTCCGTATGCATGCATGTATGTATGTATGTACTGCGTGTGCTGGCGTAAACATACAAGAATGTAAGATTGTACTTGCACATCTATGCATTTCCGTATGCGCTTGCATGGATATCTGGCTGTGTATATATGTATATGTATGTATGTGTGTGTGTGGGTGTGCGCGTGTCTAAATGTATGTTCACATGCATTCATATACGGGGGAATGCATATAGAAATGTACAAGACACCTGATGAGATCTAATGTACTGTTTCAACCATCAAAATACTTGTTATTTTTTAAGAATTGTTATTTTCTGACCTTAAATTTTAACTGATGTAAATGATGTGATTCCCCGAGCAAGGAAAACTCAATTAAAAAAAAAGAAGCTACAGTATCAGATGATCCATTATGTATTAAGCGGTACAATGCCAAGCATTCATTATTCAATTGAGATCTAGTTTCATCACGTACCAACTTGATAGTTCCATCTGGTTTCATGTTTCATGTTAAAAACCTCCTAAACATACTTAATGAGGAAGCACTGTCAATCTCTTCTCTGGATTCCTACAAAACCCAAAGGCTTGCACCCCCCGGCATCAAAGCAAATGATAATAATAAGAAAAACAAAACCAAACAAAAATAAAATAAAACAAAACAAAACAGAATACCTGTAAACAGGAAAATGGCTGTCAGGTTCATGAACAGACCAAAGAAGGCAGTCAGGCGGGCAAAAAGGATATGACATCTCACTCGCTGTAGTCAGGTAGCAGAGTTGTTCCCATCAAAGGGTGACCTTTCCACGTGTTCACCAAGGCCCACATGATAAGGGAGGTAGGGGAAAATAAACCAGGACGTGTCATCGGAAGATGACCTGTCATCTCAGAGTTATAGTGAAATAATTCCATATAAATTAATCCAGCTCAATGCAGTTCCTCCACCAACACAGCCTTTCAGTTAACATTCAACAAAGTGACAGCATCAGTCCATCATCTAAGCTTTCTAAGCTCCAAGGTAGGATTATGTCCTGAAATGGCCTGACCGTCGCTTTTCCAATGCTGTATAAATGACGTACGATGAGGGTTCCTGTCTTAGGCATCATATCACATGCAAGACACCCAGAGCTGTCAAACACAAAAGGAGAACAGAACAGAGGAATGAATGACAGGAAGAGAAAAGAATGACAAACGTCCCCTATTACTTTCCACTCCATTGTTTAAATCAAATAAAAAAAACCTGGAGGAGATGCCTTTCTGGAGGGGGTTATCCATGGCTTAACTGTGGCTGAAATAAGACACTGAGGGGGGAACGTTGAGGTTCACGACGACACCCCCATCTTTACGGCAGTCATCACGAAATGTAATGAGGCAGCTGCAATATTTCATCAGAACCTTAGCCGCCCAATTGCGCACTCATGATGGAATTGATCTCAATTATGTGTGTGTGTGTGTGTGTGTGTGTGTGTGTGTGTGTGTGTGTGTGTGTGTGTGTGTGTGTGTGTGTGTGTGTGTGTGTGTGCGATTGTTGGGAGAGGAGGCGAGGGCCCTTCTGGACAAGACTTGATGGAGACAGTTCCTGATGTCTCCTGACTGTGGCTGCGGAAGGGGCCCCAGATGACTCAATATTAAACAAAGCTGATCCGACATATGGCGACACGCGGTGTCTCTGTATCACTGTGGCCATCGTTGTGAATACCCGCCTCCATTCGGGAAGAAAATGCGCTTTCAAAACATTCCTTCTCTGCTTCCTTGAAAAGGAAGGCAATTGTTTATTTCACGCTAGTTGCTAGAATGTGACCCATTTAAGCATACGTCTCCCTTGCACTATCGTGTGAAAGATATTTATTTAGACAAATAATTAGGTTATGTAAGGGCCTGTTGCATAATGCAAGATCTAGCATCTAATGCATGTCATGAAGTATGCAATAGATGCAGTGTGTTTATGACATGAAAATGCTCTTGGAGTTTAATTAGAAGAGCAAAGTGCCCCAGTACTTCTCAAGAGTATAATGACTGAATTGATTCTGATACTGTATACTATATACTGTATATAGAACTTGATACTGTATCAAACATACATCCTAGGATCATAACTTGATTGTTCAAGGCAGATTTTGGAGAGGTTCAAATGATGTATAGCCTTTACAGACATTTCCTGTCATGGCTCATTTGAACATGTCGTGCTATTTTTGGTTATTTATAGTTTCAACACTATGCACTGAAGTGCAAAGGGTTTTAGATAGATAGATAGATAGATAGATAGATAGATAGATAGATAGATAGATAGATAGATAGATAGATACTTTATTGATCCCCAGGGGAAATTCAAGATTTCCTAACAAACACAATTTGATGTGGTTGCAGTGAGTGAGTGATCTGTCTCTGAGTGATCTTAAGCCAGAGGAAGATCCGCTGATTGCTATCCCTGACAACAACACAACATTCTTTTGCAAGGGGAATGAGATTGAGCTCTCGAGACGGCATACAAGCAAAATATTGGCCTTGAATGCCATGTTCTCATGGAGGTAATCCTCACAATCACCACACCTACTAACATGCCTGACATGAGCACAGTCAATAGTGGAATCAGTCAGTTTGTTATTCAGTTAAAAAATCAATTAGACATACCGACACCAAACAAGACAATTATCAGACTCATGAACTCCATCAAGGTGATCATTCCCTCTCCATCAAAACAATGTTGATGCATTCATGTGAGGTTACTTCAAGTTTCTACATGAATTGTGACGAGTGTTTAACACCTGTAACTTTGATGCCACTGGCTGCTGACTCTCTCAGAGACGCAGAGCATTACCCTAACGCTAGCGTTGTGCTGTGTTGTACTGTTGTGGTGGCTGTAGGAGTCAGTGCACCACAGGTAGGTAAGTCACTACACTGTTCATGACAGCTGTCACGTTGCCCTCCCATGTCACAGGGGGAGTGTGTGTGGGTGGGTGGGGAGATGCTCACGCATCCATGTGTATGGGAAAGGTTTCACGTCAGGGTCATCATCCACCACCACTGTGTACCACAAACACAAGGCTAAGACTGCTCTTGCAAATCTCATGCAAATCAGCCATGATGCTCCAAGAGTGTGTTGCCTGAGTAGGCTACTTATCTAAAGTGTTTCAAACATTAAAACACCATCAGCGTACTCAGACCAAAAAAAGACCTACTGTGAACTACACAACAGCATATCCATCAAAGGCACAGCATTTCATGCATGTGTTTATGGTTTCTTTTAATGGCTTTAAACCCAGTGTTAAAACAATTCCCCACTGCCCCCCATTCTTTCCTTGACTGCATAATAAATACAAGCCCTGCTTCGCTGCCAATAAGCACCCCTGGTAGTGCATCTATTTGCCCCTAGGCAACAGAGACAGACATTACAGCTTAATGCCTTTTATTACAGCTGATGTTGCTGTCGCCCTGGTGTCATCAGTTTGATGTGTTGTGCACCGCCACACCAAGTTCCACCCTACAGAGCCAGCTGCACACAAAGCAACCAGCTTTCCTGATGTTAAGGCTTCAGTTGCATATGAACTGTTTATCCCCCATCACCTCACTGCATATTCACAATGTATGTGGTGAGTTGAAAGGAAAGTAACAGTCATAGTGGTGTGGCATAGTCTAGGGCATAATATGCTTGTCAGGCAAGAACTCTGTTGTAATATATGCAGCCCTCAGTAATCTCCATATAGAAGAGCCTTTATTCTATGAAATCAAGCCACGAATACATTTCCAAGAGAAAAAATACTGGCATCCAGTCAGAGGAATTATGGTCAGAGGTGCAAAATCATTGAACACACTGCCAACTCAATGGATTATAAATAATATATTTTGTGTTAATAATAACACTGTATCATGTAGTTGTTGGTGCGTTGGATGGGCGCAAATTCTGCCTGGCACGCGTTGTTGTACTTTCCTGAATGCATATCACATCTGGAAACTGTCGATTTATATAGAGTGTTGTGAATGCGAACCTTGTGAAGGTATATGAACACATTTAGGGGGTAAGGTGTAAACATGTAATTATCGATAGACAAGATATTAAGAAAACCTGCAGCTGTAACAGAGAATATGAAGAGTAGCCTGCTGTAAGAGGAGATAAGTCATTCAAAATATTTCATACAAACGAAGTAACCGAACAACAGAGCGGCCCTATACTGTACATTTTATCCAGGAGTATGGTGGAAACAATGACAGAAACTACTTACCATGAGGAATAGAATTCAAATCCCATAATTAGGGTGTTAAAAACGAAAGTTTCTATCCTCGACTATGAAAATAGCGCGCTGTTATAGAAATTCCAGGCACTCCACGTAATTCCTTGTTGTGGAGACTGTTTGACAGGCATAGTTCAGTGGTGCGTTCTTGTGCGCCCATCGTTTTATGTGGACGTGTCTTCTCGCGAAAGAGCCTTTCCCTTATATTCGGCGCGCTCGCGCTGATTCTCCTGGGAGTGTCTGTCAGGATGCCGTGCGCCGGAGTTTGAAACAGGGAGTTTTGTGCTGGCTGTATGGGGGTGTTGCTGATGTTACAGTGCTTCTTGGGTGTTGTTGCTATGATACCAGAGCAGTCATCGACTGAAATTGCTGCAGGATTTGAATAATTGGCTTCTTAACTCTTTTCTAGTGAAACCAGCCCTAGCCATGTGCAGATGTGCAGTAGTCATGTAAACCGCTGAGATCGACGCAAATGGTCGGAATGAGCGCATTGAAACGCTTCATATATTATCTGCAATAGGCATGACTGACGGACAAGCGCAAAAAAAAAGAACACGGAAGAATCAACTGTGCAAGACACCTGACGCCCTCTACTACGCCAGGCTGCCCCTCATGTCATTGCTGTGTGTGAGTCGCTTTCTACCCTTGCGTCATACCGCTAACATGCTGCCTGAGTGTACATTACTGGATGTAAAAATTTCACTGATGACTGTAAGTTGATTAAGTTGCTCTTTCTGAGTCGACATAATGATGGTCTCCATCAGCTCCCGCGTAACGGATGCGCACCAGACCCCAATCATGACCAGTTACATGGTACCTTACCCATTACATATGCACAGTGAACTCATTCATAACCACATTAACCTCCAACTGAAACGCGACATGAAAAGCCTCACCATCTGTCTCCAATAGAGCTATATTTCACTGCAAGTGGGGAATGCCGTGCAGCATTCTGGTGGACAGCTGTGTGGAATTCAGGGCTGGCTACAACTTGGTTATTTTTCCATGACTCAATCCATCACAATGAAACGCATCCCCAAATGCCTACAACAAGGCTCACCAGAGAGACCACACCAGAGGGAGTTCAGGTGATGTTAGAATGCTACAAATTACATATAGAACACCTAAATAAGACATTGCATTTTATAAAGCAAAGCAAATGTGTTGAACATTCCCTTGATTTCTCATGGCCAAGAGGCTCATGGCAAATATAACTAACTATAAATGCAAGCACGATGGGTCCTCTTGGTCACAGTGAGGAAATATAACCTGTGTTTTCCCTTGGGAAGAAGCCAAATTTAACAAAAACAATGAGAATATGACTAGATTAGTTTGTGTGTGTGTGTGTTTGTACGGAGGCTCTTCCTGCTGACCTCTGCAGGGAGACCTTAATGTGCAGACTCTCCAGTGGCTGGTTCTTAAGGGGGTTGGCAAAATCAATATGGAAACCTAAAAGCATTACATGTCTTACAAGCTCTGCTGTTTCTGAAATCTCAAATCTCCAGCCCCCTTTTGTGCCGGGCAGCCATGTTTGACGCTGGAAGCCGCTTGAGGTTAACAAGGTTCAGGTTGCTGGGGCAGCCACCCTGCACAGACCAAGGAGCTCCTTTATGCTCGAGAGAAGGCTCTTATTAAGGGTAAAAAAAACACCCTGCGAATACTTTGAAGTGAGATCCTGCGTCTGCCTTAGCTCCCAATCTTGGCCGCCAGATATAGTGCTGTTAGAGAGGGAGGAACGACATCTCTCTCTTTCTTTCTCTCTCTCTCTCCTACATCTATCCTTCTCCACTTCCTCCTGAACCTCACTGACTGCATTCTGCTTTTAAGAGTCTCCCTGGTGCTCCTCTGGATCCCGGCAGAGCCGTATTTAACATAGCCTACCTCTTTGCCTAAGCGCCAGGCTGCCGTCCAGCTAAAATGCCTTAGTGTTTGTTCTTGGGGGCCTGCGCCCACAATATTAAGTGCATGTTAAAATGGCCAGTGACAGAGTTCCCCAAGCTGTCTACAGAGAGGTCTGCAATTACCCAACACACTAATAACCTCTGCAAATGTGCAAAAAGGGTTTAGTGTGACCTGGGGCATGATTGCTACTCTGTTTTCCATTATAGGATCGGGGACTACAGTAATGTCAGAGTGGAAACAGTTGTTCTCAGGCAGAGGGGAAACGAGAGCATATCAGGGAAATGTGAAAATATGAATTGTGTGAAGTGGAAATGAAGATTCAAAACAGTATGAATGGTGATTGTCAAGGACAACACTGTGTGACAACTCAGCTGAAGACATACAGTACTGTTCTAGTTTCAAGACCTGGTGACAAAAGAAAAATGAAAAACATGATTTAGGAATTTCCCCTTTCCTCAATTTTCAATGTACCATGTATTGTGACGGCATCATTTATAGCACTAGAATGGTACCAACTTCTACCGATGAAACTGACGAAAAGATCCTATCCACAACAATAACAACACATACTGTAGTTCAATACCATACCACACCAGGCATTCCAGGCACCCACGACAACATCCAAGACTCCATTCTCCTTAAGTAAGTCAGTGAAGCATCACAATGTGTTTCTAAAGGTAAAGGGTGTTATTTGTAAGGTACTACACTGTGTTGAAATAACCAAGCAATAAGGAGAAACTGCAGAACCCCAGCTGTGTCCACAATGTCTCTTTGGTGATGAGGTAGGGGTCGGTTTGTATGTGTGTGTGTGGTGGGTCTGCATACAGAGCTATAATAAAATGCTTACCATTAAAAATCTATAACTTAATTTCCAGTCTCATATTAATCAAATGAATACTGCAGTAGCCATGGATCAGGCTCCTTCTGACTGCCATTACTGGGGGAGCCAGCCTGGGTTTTCAAATGAGCCCCTCGGAGGAAACGTCTAATTAGATAGCATGGAGGAGTGTGTGTGTGTGTGTGTGTGTGGTGAATCCTCAAGAATCCCAACTCCACTCAGCTCCTGTGCAGCTGGCTCAACCAGCTCCATTTAGAGATCCGTGGGAACACAATTTATACACGGCGCCTGAGAACCCTGCGAGTGTTCTGGAACACATCCCGGTTCTCCTGGGAAACCTTAGAGCAATTTGGAAGCACTTCTTCAGCATTTTTGTAAACAAAGTATTTTGAGTGTGAAAAGCCTGACCATTGAGTCACAAAGGTTTGAAGTGATCAAGGATTAGACCTTCCCTCACCTGTGGTCTTTTCTGTTGAATACTCAGTTTCTAAGAGAAAGAACTCAAAAGACTTTTTTAAAACTGAGTTCTAGATATCTGTACATACATTTCTACCTATGTTTACAGCCAGGCCACCTAGACATCAAGAGCAGATTTTAAAGAAGCTAAATCATAACCACACATACATCATAACATGCAACACCCAACAAAAAATGGAGTGTTCTATGAAAGCTTTGACTCTTTGACTTTTTATTAATATCGCTAGTATTATCATTACAAGGCCAGTATACAAAATGGACACATACTTCACCATGTGAATCACGGATGCTATTTCTGGCAGCACCTCTACAGGCATAGACAAGCTAAATGTTGACTTACCATGGAGGCCGTTCTTCATGTGAGATTATTAAAAGCAACCTGCTAGTGTGAATCCCATATCCTATGGCCATTTTCACATGTGCTCGGAGGTGAGAGGATGGTCTAACACTTTCAGAGATGCTGAGAGACTGTCAGTTGGTATGTCAACTCACAGATGCGAGCACTACTGGGTGCCTTGACGGTCTTTTTCTGTGTGGTGGTACGGGCATAAGAACGGAACTAGAGTCATTGCAATTGTGATTCAGTGGGTATCCATATAAAGCAGTGTTATTTTGCTTCCCGAGAGGAAATGGTAAATAACCATCATTATCTGCCCCCCAGAGGGACTCGCGAAACTCCACAGGAATTTGGGCTGGATTGTTATTTGACGTCATACAACAATTGTGTACTAGGCCTACAGGAAGATCAAGATATCATCCATTTTTGGTGTGAGACAAGAGAGGCAACAGCACCATTGATTAGATAACCACACAAACGGGACAATGACAAGAGTTTCTACGGTTTATTTGGGTTGTGAAGTTGTGATCTGAATGCTTTTGGTTTTACAAAGTGTAAAATCAGTGTAAGAAACAGGGTTTACAAATATGTACAGAACAGTTTTGTTGGACTCAAGTTGTCGCTGTTATGTTTAACAGAGCTGAGAGGTTGCATTGAGTTGTTCCTGTAGGTTTCTCCATGCACTAACCAGCAGTCTTGCACAGCACAGCACAGCAGTGGAAAATATACGCATCAGAAGCCAACACTTTCAGATGCTCTTCATTTTGGGATAAAGATGGCCCCAGGAAGGTAAGCACAATAAAGAAGGAAAACAAAAACTCAAAACAAAAATAAAAGACAGTTTCTGTTTCACATTCCTGATCATTTCATTGGTGCTTGGCTGTCTTTCATTGACCACATTTACAAGAAAAGCTTAAGCAAACAAAATAATCTTCTTATATTGTAGTTACACTAAGTCAAGATTTATAGCAAATATATACCTATATAATTTTATACGTATTATTAACTGTGCATTATAACAAGTTTATTAAATAAATCATTACGAAAGTTGCTCTGAAACAGAACAAATATTTTGAGCGGGGGAACCTCGCCTATTGTAATGGAGGCTAGAATGAGCGCGGAACTTGCAGTTCACCTTGTTGAATTGTTGAAGGTTGGTCCAGATATACAACAACAGAAACAAAGGCTAAATAGAGAATACCATGTACAGTTGGAGATGCTAATGTCACCACGAACTATAAGACTGCAGAGTCTTGAAGCTACGTCAAATTACCAATGACATGTCAAAACAAAACCTGGGATTTATTTGGACAACAACTGAATGCTTTTTTCCTTTTGTTGTTTCTAGCGCGTTTCTAGATTTCTCTAATGTGCAATATATTATAAAATAAATTCTTTCAATTTTAAAACAAATTTTGGCATTTCAAAATTCATAGACATATATTATTATTTTCCTTCAACTGTGCAAAACACCCTTGGGCCTGCACAATAAATAAAGGTGAATCAGTAGGTACAGTGAAATTATACAACATTTATACAAAATAGAATAGAGTCAAATAAGAGTAGACAACATAGCGAGCACCTCCTAGATTTTAAGTCAGTAGACAAGATCAAAATATGTACCATTTGCTTTAAGTCCTGCCGCTTGTGTGTTTATGTGTTAGACTGCTTCGGTTTTGAGTAGAAATAGCACCTTTTTGCCCTCCCCCCACAAGAAGAGCACCCAGCCGATTGCTATAGCATAGTATTGTCTGTACTGAGAGTGTGTATGCTTGATTGTCACATGTCCGAACCTCTGAGTTATAATACGAGTACACACGACATGGGTCAGGATCAGTGTAAAAAGGATGTAGAAAACTGAGTGTGCCGAGTGCAGGTGAGTGGATTGACCTGTGCACCTTACAGTCTGTTTGGACGTTTCAAAAAGGCAGATTTTGGAAATTAAGTCCAAAAAAAAAAAAAATAATAATAAAGAGGAGAAGAAACACTGGGACCTACAAGTAGAGAATGGTGTTCAGGACAGAGCCCCACATGGCAAAGGCCTTAATGACTTAAGGTATATAGTACCTGTACACACCAAGGTTTGAGGGGGTCTCGGAATGAAGTTGATCAAAGATACAGTCGATCTATGTGTGTTTCCACAGAAGGAAGGAGGGGCTGGTAACCAAACTAGCTAGGGTTAGTTTGTTTGTTTGTTTGTTTGCAGGGGGTGGTTTTGTTTTGTATTGTTTTCTGTCCCTTGGGGAGAGCTCATGTGTTGTTAGCGTCGCTGCTGGTGGACTGGTCGTCCTCGGCGTGCTTGAACATGAGGATGGAGTTGTAGATCTTGAGGGCCGGGCCCAGCTTCACGCTCATGATCTTCACGATGTCCCGCTGGGTCAGGAGCAGGAAGGCTTTGCCATCGATTTGCTGGAGTGGGGGGTTGGGATCGGAGAGGAGGAGGAGAGAGGGTCCAATCAGAGTAGGTTACTTTAGAGCAATGTGCAGAAAAAACAACCTTACCATGCTTGCCCTCAGCAAACTCATCTTTCCCCATCAATGAGCTTGGTTTTTGGCTGTAGTCAAAGGCCCATCTATATATTGAAGTTGCATTTTGGTGGCACTTAATGTCTTAATGTTGTTTATCACTGTTTAATTATAGAGCCTTTCTTGTAATTCCATAGTAAAAAGACTGATGTGTTTTAAAGGAGCCATTTGAACTCTGATCACTCCATTTGTGGAAAATGGAATCCCAGCCTTTGGGAACTCGGTGAAGTGAGGCTGAACACTCTGAATACTGATTAAGACTGGTTACGTTGTTGGAACAGTCTTTGATGGGATTTCCTCTCTCCCTATCCCCATCTAATACCAACACATGCCATATGGAGCTGTTCAGATAACACAGGATCCCTCATCCCACACTGAAAGGCTCTGGATAGTAATGTGTAATGAAACTGGCTGACATGTCCAACTCATGACCAACTCCATCTCACAATATTATATATGGTCATTATTAAAAAGATAAAAAAAAACTAGTATTCAATTAAATAGCAGGTGAATGATTTGACAGAATGAAGGCCACAATAAAGAGCTCTAGCAACTGCTTACCTCTTCTCTGAATTGCTTGGCCTGTTCGACACAGCCTGGTAGAGAGTGGATGAAGTCAGCAACCTGTAAAGAGCAGGAAAGAGTGAGGCCTGAGCGCATACTCCCTTGTGGATGCACCAACAGACAGCTGCACACAGCACAGATGCTGGAAGTAGCCGTTCATATATTTTATAGTCCACTTGGAGCCCGTCCATGTTAATGCCCTTGCAGAACACTTACAACAAGTCTTACTGATCCTAGCACTCACCAGCCGTTTTAAACTGACAAGTAACTGTTAAAAACAGCACTCACCGACGCACTTATTCTTACTGTACTCTAATGTTTTTTTTTTAAACTGTCCTAAAATTGTGAGAATTGTTCTAAAAACTTACTGTTTACCATGTTGTTAGTCGCTTTGGTTAAAAAGCGTCAGCCAAATGTAATGTAATGTAAATGTAATGTAAAGAAGAGTCTCCTCACAGTCACAACAATGGGAGCGCACACGGAGTGCACAGAGCCAAATGTACATGGTGGTGACATGTCCATCATTTGAACCCCACCAGACCCTTGTGCATGCGTAAAATAGAACACTGAACCCTGGGTGAGGATGACAGATGACAGACACATCATGGGTTAAACTGTATCCAACCGTTTCTCCACAAATATAAGGTACTGGCATAGGCCTAACATCCTATATGCTATCCTATATCCTATATCCTATTTGCTCACTTGCGTAAAGTAGAACCCCAAAGGAGCACACCTACGGTTAAGTCCTACATATTGTTAGGACTATTTAGAGTGCTGGTTATTAATATGCCAATTGAATAATCTGATCCCAAACAGAGAAGGGCAGTTGGACTGGGGTGCGTAGTGTTCCCCTTGTTTCGAGCTGGCAGGGCAGAAACAGAGCACAGAGCCCGTCCCAGAGATGTGTGTGGGAGCTGTGTAGAGCCCAGCCCGTCCCAACGCCGCCTCCGCCGGTCCACTCACGCTGCTCCTGCCTCTGCAGCACAGCGCAGCGCACGGGGAGAGGAGAGGTGAGCCACGGCAACATGAGGGGGTGAATGTTCTCACAGGAGGCAGCTTTCACAAACGGCCATTAATAGAATACAGGAGTGGGCTTTCCAGGGAGGCACACACACAAAAAAAAACCCAGAACAGCACCTTCGGTTAAGGTAGAGCCAGGAGGCAAATGGGTTCAGGTTAAAAATGGAGAGTTCCAGCTTTCGAACACTGCTTTTGAAACTAAATCACAGGATGTTTTTGCCTGTTTAGCTTGGTTTCAAAATGATGCAACTATGCAAGATCCTCCCTATTTAAGTGCAAACCACCAGACTGAACAATGAGGAGTACAAATGACAAGTGGTGGAATATGGCAACCAGTTAAACCTTTTTACTCAACAGCAATCTATTCAAATGACAGTGCATCAGCATTATACTCTTTTTTAGTATTAAATAACCCTTCAACAATTTGAAAAACAAAGATGTCATTAATCAGAAATAAAGATTTTTCTTTATTCCCCTTAACACTAGGAAGAGCACTAATAGTACAGAAATAACCTCCTCTCTCTCCCTCCCTTCCTCCCTCTTTCTCTCTCTCTCTCTCTCTCTCTCTCTCTCTCTCTCTCTCTCTCTGTCTGTCTCTCTCTCTCTCTCTCATGCTCTAGGTCATACCCATGAATAACATTCAATTTCAGTCCAACATCACTGAGGTCAAGACCTTGACTGCGAGACGTAATTCCGAAGCAGTGGCTTGCACACTAGCTCCATAGGCTCTAGGCATGGAGGTCTCCTGGATCAATGAATCAATGCAATGCATCGCCACCAAATGGGTTCTGTGCAGCTCTTGACCTCTGGGGCTCCTCAGCCACTGCTCCTCACTCTGTATGGGGGGGATAATGGGCTGTTCATGACTGGTCAGCCTACAGGCTAGACTGAGGAGGTCAGTGGAAAAAAGGAATGACGAGGTGCTTTTGGAATTGCCTGTAAAATCATTCATAGCCATTTGCAATCATTGTTTGGGTTATGGATCTTGGTATTTTGTAGCCGGCTTGCATGTGTAGTCATTTAGGGGTAGTATGGCAATGGAGTCCTTTCACTCAAACCCATCTAGTGGAGTGAAATCAGAGGAGCACACGTTCAGTGATGGGATGAACCTTGAGCACTGAACACATAACAGCGGCCAGCAACCACAACAACATGCACTACTGTGTGTGTTAGTGTGTGAGTGTGTGTGTGTGTGTGTGTGTGTGTGTGTGTGTGTGTGTGTATATATGTGTGTGTATATGTGTGTGTGTCTGTGCGTGCGTGCGTGCGTGCGTGTGTGTGTGTGTGTATATATGTGTGTGTATATGTGTGTGTATGTGTGTCTGTGCGTGCGTGCGTGCGTGCGTGTGTGTGCGTACGTGCATGCGTGTGTGTTTGTGTGTGTCTGGGTGGGTGTGTTGGGGGGGGAAGATACAGGAAACTCTGAGATGTAGGGCCAGTGGTGTACTGTATGTCACTAATGCAGGGGCTTCTGCAATAGGTAACAATCTCCATCAGAGATCATATACTTACAAATCCTCACACAAGCGCAGTCAGACATGCTGTGCTGATAAAAAAAGAGGCGGTCCTAAGACACACACCACTGTGATTGGCCAGAGATCGTAGGAGGAAGGTCTAGAGCAGGGAGAGCCCACTGAGTATCAGCACTAATGTAGCACTGGGCTGCGGCAGAGCAAAACAGCCCCCATCGTGGACACAAACCTTCACACTATTAATTGTTGTGTATTCAACAAATGCCACTGAATACTGTGCCATTTGGTTAGGCCAGCTTCCAGCTGGTAGTTTGTAGGGGCACTCACTCAATCCAACTGTGGTCAACTCCAGACTGTGACACTTTTGCCGTTGGACCTGGCTCATCAGAATAGTTGGATGACACCTTCAATGGACAAATACAACCACGTGGTTTTGTTTTCACCGAGACAGACTGCGCTTGATGTCAAGAGGAAATGAGGAAATGCCTTCATGGAGAACATCAGTGATATTATATGTAGGACTAGGCTGCAGCAGAAGGTAACTGCCCCCAAAAGGCATCAGGTAATTACAAACCCCGCATCAGCTGATCCAGATATATTGAGAGAATTTAAGAAGGGAGGAGACAAGTGCATTACTGTAGGGGTGTGGGTGTGTGTGTGGGTGTGTGTGTGTGTGTGTGTGTGTGTGTGTGGGGGGGGGGGGGGGGGGGGGGGGGGGAGGGGAGGGTGGGGTTTGAGAGGGAGGGAAGATAGAAGGAACTCATATCGAGAGAGTGTCAATAATGCAGGAGAACATTGCTGCAATAGGTAACCACCACCCCCAGTATACATCCCATACTGATCAGACCAGGAGAGGGGGGGGGGGGGGCAGGGAGGAGGAGAGGTCCAGGGGGGGACTGGGAGAGCAGGGAGGAGGGCTCACTCCACAGCTCTGGCACAAGGCCAGCGGATCTCAAAGCACTGGGCTTTAATTGATGCTGCGCTCACCCTATTTGCATGAACCACAGG
This sequence comes from Alosa sapidissima, assembly GCF_018492685.1. Lineage (NCBI taxonomy): Eukaryota > Metazoa > Chordata > Actinopteri > Clupeiformes > Clupeidae > Alosa > Alosa sapidissima. Next base: position 3,277,752 of record NC_055973.1, read on the forward strand.
CTGCCTTACAACCTTGCACGCCATGTAGAGCTGGCTGGGGCAAAGGAATAAATATGCAAATAGGCCCTCTACCTAGCTAAATTAGTGCAGGAGCGTGGCATTTAGCTTCTGCTAATCCATCTTCGGTGGAGGAGACATTCTGAAGTCTGTGTAGCCGGCTCAAGGAGACTGGCGCCAATTAGAATTCATCCAGCAGTAGCCCAAGTCTCTCAAGCATTTAAATCTGCATCACAGAGGGCAGAATTTACACCAAATAATCTGATGACGGGAGGAATAAAAGTCATCAACAATGTGTACAAGTTAACTAAAATTACTGCATTTCAGTTTAAAAACAATTACTTCAAAATGAATAATTGTACTCTTCAGGATGCTTCAACTTACAGAATGTAACACTACTGAGATTGTAGATTAGCATATATTGCTGAGATGTATATAACAAACAACAAGTAAATAAACAATCAAAGCCATGGGAACACTGCCCCCACCCCCACAACCACCATCACCAAGTGTTCAAGCAACATCGTTTGCCTTAAATAATTGCTTCAAACTCTGTAGGTAGAGGAATTGCTACATCATGTTCCTTTCATATCTGAGCATGTTGTATCATGAAATCCTTCCATGCCCAGATTTTCATGCAAGTCAAGTTTGCAGCAGCCAGCGCAGAGATGTGAACTCCCCAGCTCTCTTGAATCGTTATCCTGTACAGCCTGTAGGCCAGGTGAGTGAGACTCAAGGCCAGTACAAACACCCTCAGCAGATCATATATTAAACATCTAAACCCTCCCTTCCTCTCCCTGCACTTTCTGACCACATGTCTTAGATATTCTCACTCAATATCAGAGAGAATGAAGATGCGGTGTGCATTTGAAGAGGGACGAGGAATGTGAGTGCTGGCTCCCGACAACACACTGATGTCTGCTTCTCTGAATACAGCATAAGCTATCCCATAATCCTCCTCGCCCCCCGAAGTCATAAATTCGGGTTAATTTTTTCCCCCTCACCTCTGAATGACCCCTAAGAATCCCTTGTAGACATTCCTCAGTTCAGATTTACAGTGAACACTCTGTGAACAGTCATTTCACTAAGCTTGTCAGTGTGGCATGTTTGCCTTCGACATTTATACTAGCTGAAGGCGAAAAGTGATATGAACAAAAAACCTATAATAAAAATATATGACAACACTAAAGATTTAATCAATAGCACTTGACCTGGTAAAAATCACATTGTGGCTATTTCACTAATCCCCAGGCAAATTGAATTGATGTAGTTTACTGTCGGACTGCTGAAATAATTCTTTGCATTAAACCAGCTTTGAATGAGGCAACACAGCTGTTTGATTGGATGGGCTCTGCTCTGTTCTTAATGAATGCATTGGTACCTTTTGGCCACCGTGTATGGGTGCTGCTTAAAATAAATCCTACATAAATCAGAATAGACAATATGACTAAAACCTTTCAGTTCTATAACCCTGCCGTCCAGGATGGTCATAAACATTTCTTCTTTCAATAGCTCAATGAAAGGCACTTACTGGAGCCTTAATAAGCACTGGTTCAATATAGATGAGCTAGTTTTTCCAGACACTGTCTGTGTAAACATTATAATGCTCTTTCAGGAACTGATTCAATCACAGCAACATACATTAATTAAAGTACAGTGTTATGGTGCTTGTTCAGGCCTGGACAAACTGCTCATATTTGCATGAAGACGCGATTAGAAGACAGTGTGAGAGCACAGCGTTACTCTAATCTATAGCTAATGTTTACCCTGAGTAGCTGCCAGCTGACTAGGTGGGTGTTTTTTGAGCATTTTGTAACACTCAGTTTTGGCTTAAGTCTTTCCCTCGGAGGCCCAAAATCATTTCCTCTGTTCTGTCACAACTAAAAACACTTGCCATGACATTTCCTCTTGGTATTTCTCGACAGCCCAGCGAAAGCTCTAAACCCGAGCCACGTGTCTGTGGTTGTGAGAGCTCCTCTCGGCCTCTGGTGTGGCCTTGTTTTGTGTTGTGTTGATCAGTATAGTTCCTGGGCCCTTGGCCTTAATCGACAGCATGATTGGACATTACTGTACTCCAGACAGCATGAGAGCCTGTTTTTCTGAGTGCTTTCTCCTCGTCATGCTGGGGGGGGGGGGGGGGGGGGGGGGGGGGGGTAGTGTAGTGTGTGTTGGTTGGGGGGGTGGATGTGGAGCACAGAGCCGAATAATCCCTTTGCCTCATCAATCGCCGTCACCCGGCAACGGGAGTGGTGGCTGGCGATGGCGCCATGGTGGGATGAAACAAGGTGTTTAAGGAGGCGTGCGGGCGGGGGGGGGGGGAGGGGGGGGGGGGGGCGTGGGGAGACTGAATGGGGGAGACTGAATGTAAATGGCTGAGTGAATGGCTTAGATGAGAGCAGGTCTTCAGAGACACTATGACATTTCAGATTAATCTTTTCCTACTGGGGAGAAAGGAGCTAGAGAAAACAGCAAGGACCTTCTCTTTCAAGTTTGATCAGCGGTGAGCATTAACAATTCAATCTGAGCCAACACTGCCAGTGAACACTCATCTGGGTGCAATGAAACGCCTCTCTTTGGGGGCATATTCAGCATACCGGTTGGATTAATAAACAACGGTGATTTGCTACAAATACTTTTTTAGACGTACTGTTGCAATACCTCTTGGGCAGCCAAGAACGTTTCAAGGACATGGTTTGTGTCTTTGAGATCCTTTCTATAATGTAGACTTTTAGGATGAGGGCCAAACTCACTCTTCTCCCTCGGTCTCTCGCTCTCAAACATATGCTCCAACAAACTCCTTATCTCATTCCAACGTCATTACCATCTTGCCAAACTTTTAGTCTTAAAATATAATAGGAACAGTGCTCACTTGCTGTTCTTTTACTATGCCGTTAGGGATGCCAAGAAGACCTCATGAAACCTTCATGAAACATGAGGTCATGTGCTATAAAGCTACCCAAGCTCGGATGCAACTTACTTTTGTTTACGTTTGTCATTTCATCCACCTTTCCTCTAACAACACATCGACTGGTGAGACCTGTTTACGGTCTCCTCTACTCCAGCTGGAGGAGGAGAGTGCAGCGTTTATAAGCTCAGTGTGTTTACTGACCGACAGCGGGGTCAGAGTGTGTCTTACATCCCGTAACTATGGCAATGCTCGAGTGAGGCGTCACAGTCTGAGGCTAAAGGGCCACCATCAGCAGTGAGGTGGAAATGGAGTGGAGAGAGGAGGGTGGAGAGAGAGAGAGTGGAGAGTGAGAGGGAGAGGGAGAGAGAGGGTGGAGAGAGAGAGAGAGTGGAGAGAGAGAGGGAGAGGGTGGAGAGAGAGAGAGAGTGGAGAGAGAGAGGGGAGAGGGTGGAGAGAGAGAGTGGAGAGAGAGAGGGAGAGAGAGAGGGTGGAGAGAGAGAGAGAGAAAGGAAAGGGAGAGGGAAAGGAAGAGAGAGTAGGCAACACTCAACCTGTAACCCCCTCATCAAAGCAAAAGAAAATAAAGCTTCCTTGATATCGGAGACACAGACACACACAGATGTGCATGACTGCGTGCACACACACACACACACACACACACACACACACACACACACACACACACACACACACACCTTTAACCACAAGCTTAGCTGCTTCAGAACATCATGTTCGGTACAATGCCAATTCCTATTTGAGCAGCTGTATTCATGTGCATGATGGCCGGACGGATTTTAAGAAGAAAAATTGATTCAGTTGAGCTGCTTCTCTACAGTAGGTACCGATAGAAAAACAATGGGCCAGATGGGCCAGTCTATAGCATCTTACTGCAGCATGCACTCACTGCAGCCTGCTTACTCATAATCCAAATGTGTCACACATAAACCTGACTTACATGTAAACATGTAAAACATAGTTATAGTTATTAGCCGAGTTACACCCTTAAGTGAAACCCACCACGTCTTCCCTTGACACTAACCACACTCCTCACACATTACCCGTCACAGTCAGAAATGACAGCGATTAAACATCATTGAGCATATGAAGAAAAATTATATTTAAGAAATAATAAACAAATAGCTGCAAAGAGAAGAGGCCCATTTAGGACTTAATGACAGCTAATTAGCCACTCATTTGTAGCCATCAAACATCCCAGTCCCATAAAGAGTGGTCTCTGAGCCCCACTGAAAGCTTTAGGGCAGTGATTATGAAGTAATGAGCTATACCCAAGCTTGTTCACATGACTGAACTTGAAAGACGCCTCGCCACCAACCATTACAGCACAATGTATGCTAACAACCAGACTGCTGTGCGAACTGTGTGGAGCTGCAAGAGTAGCATTCATTAAGGTGTCTTTATTGGGGACAACAAAAACAGGGGATATGGAGTAATCCCTAATCTAATCAGCGGTTACAGCTGTGGTCTAATGGATGGCTGAGGGGGACGTAACCTACACTTGGCACTGTGTGTGAGCATGTGGCATTGGCACAGATTTGGGCCGATCAACTGAGCAGCAACCGACTGCATTATTGTGGTAACGAGAGGTGGGTTATAGACAGAATACTGCAATCGATCACTTAACTCAAGTATCCTGTTTTGAATTGTGGAATACTGATCTAAGCTAAGGTTTCTGTTAACTTAAATGTACTGATTTCAATAATGCACATGTTGCTACATGATATGAGCGTCGATCAACAGAAAGAGAAGTAAAATGAGATATTTTGATGATCTGAATTCTAGGTTAGTGTTCTTCGGGTTCTAAGAGTGTGGGGTTCCTCACCTCGTCTACGGTCCAGTGGGCGACGCGGCTGGCTTGCACACCTGCAACCCCCGGGCAGTAGCTTACAGTGCTGCTCCCAGCACAGCGGCAGGTCCCTGCTGGGGTGCGCCGACATTGCAGACAGGAAGACCGACTGGGTGGAGGGCCTGCTGAAGACTGTCCACATTACGCTCCCCCTAGAGAGAGAGAGAGAGAGAGAGGAGGAGAGAGAAGAGAGAAAGAGGAAGGAAGGAGAAGAAGAAGAGAGAGAGAGAGAGAGAGAGAGAGAGAGAGAGGAGAGAGAGAGAGAGAGGAGAGAGAGAGAGGAGAGGAGGAGGAGAGAGAGAGAGAGAGAGAGAGAGAGAGAGATACATTTTTACATACAGAGGCATTACTAATCCTTCAATTACACCCAGTTGCGTTTGCTTTGACATTTTCAGAAGCGTCCCAGAAACAACCTCTATAAAAAGAGTCGGTACGTGCTTGAAGCAACGCATATCATGGATACAGTTTCTGGGACACTCCTCAAACGTGCCGCCCGACACAACTGCTGGAAAAAGAGCATTAACTACAGTGTCAGTTCTGTGGACGCAACGCAGACAGGGATTAAGCTAGTCCTTTTCATCACATCATTTTTAAAATAAAAAAGTAAAAGAATAAAAAATATATAAGAAGTCAATTCAATAAGAATGCATTCAAAAAGGAAGGAAAGGGGAGAGAGAAATGGAAAGAAGGAATTGTGAGAGAAATGGCAGATGAGTTGGAGAGATAGAGTGAAAGATAAAGAGATGAAAGAGCTGCTGAACGACAGATAAAGGAAACGAGAGCGAGAGAATGGGAGGATGGGAGCGGAGGGAGGGAGAGACAAAAATATCAAATTCATTCAGCTGCATACACAAATATTGCATATTAGGCTTTGTCTTTATACACTAGAGCCCATAACCAAACACCATGTTCTGCTGGATAGGCCTGATATTAGCGCATTGCCCATCACAGAAAGCACATCACAAGGAAGACCATGGGTAGCCAAAAGGCTGAGAGCTGTCACTGTCCACACACACAGACACACACACCTCCTATGAGTACAGCTGTGTGGAATAGCAGGCTCTGCTAATTAAAAAAGGCTTGATAGACAGACAGTCATTATGGCCATGCACTGCTGGGGAGCTAAATGAGGAACTGGAGGGGCACGTTGGTTAGCTTCATAATAACACTAACACCTCCCTCCCCTACACAGCCAGACACAGAGAGAAGATCAGAACCCCAACACAAAACCCTCACACTGAGAGAATATTTCGACCTCGACACAAAACCCTCACACTGAGAGAATATTACGATTACGATCTCGACACAAAACCCCCACACTGAGAGTATATTACGACCTCGACACAAAACCGCCACACTGAGAGAATATTACGACCTCGACACAAAAAACCTCACACTGGAACCCCACACTGAGAGAATATTACGACCTCGACAAAAGACCCCCAGACTGTATTAATCCCGCTACACATAGCAGCCGAGAGCGGGAGGTAAAGATAGCGGCTGAGTTAGCGGCGGAAAGCCTTCAGAAAGCCTGGCTAATACGGCAGCAGTGGGAGCAGCTAGTACCGCGGCTCTGGGTTAAACCCACAGGGATGGAGCAGGAAGGAACAAAGGGTGGGAAAAGTGAGGGAGAGGAAGAAAAGAAGGGAGGAGACGTGTGTGCTTAGTGAAGAACAACAATCATTGTGTTTGTGCTCTTTGCAGGGATGGGGATTGAGATTGAGACTGGATTAACTGATAATGTATTTATTGGATTCATTGGTGATGAGCATCACAGAGAGATGTCTTTGGGATAAACAGAAAGGGAAGCTTAACTGAGAGCCCAGATGAATGGCGGCAATTACAATTAGTTTTACAATGCGTCTCGTTAAACTTTGGGATTAAATGATCTCATGGGAGGCTTATGTAGGATGAGAAGGAAAAGTGCTGATTCACTGCACCTGACAGTCTGCAGATGACAAAACTCTTCTGCATACCTGTTTTAAAAAAATGAAAGAAAAAATCTGTTTTGTTTTGTTTCTTTCGAACAAATAATCAGAAATACTTTTTGAATACCATAAATACAGATATTCCCTTGGATATTTCCTCCTATATGGAGGCATTTAGAAACCCTCACTGAAAGAGTTCCTTCTGCTTAGGCACAGTGACCATACGGGCCCTTAGTAAAGCTGAGCAGTGGAGCTCGGCGGTCCTCTGAGTGCTGGCTCTGCTGAATCCTCTCCTCAGCTCTCCCTGCCTCCATATTTGCCTCCACAAGCCCACAGGGTGGACGGGGGTGGGAGCGAGACGAGACGGGCAGGGCTGGGCAGCCACTGGAGAGAAAGGCTCTGCTCTACCCGTCACCACCGCCAGCCTGTGCCAACCTACCCACATGAGAGCCATGCCAGCCCCGTTTCAATAGCCTTCACGCCAGACACGCTCACCGGGAACATGACATTATGCACGTGCTCAGAGAGAGAGAGAATAAACAGAATGCCTGTTTTCCTCTCTCTTACACACACACACTCACACACACACACACACACACACACACACACAGTAATGTAGTCAGTGGGGAAAATGCCACTGACCTCTTCACAGGGGATTATCAGAGCATGAAGGCTCAGCTGATTTCACATACAACGCGATCCTACCACAGAGCGCCTCGAGACGCTCAGATCTCCATCAAACAAAAATCCCATCCAGAGCAGTTGGATCATGTAATGCCTTGGAGGTGTGACTGGGTGAGTGTTGGTGTGTGTGTGTGTGTGTGTGTGTGTGTAATGCGTGTGCGTGTGCGTGTGCGTGCGCGCGTGTGTGTGTGTGTGTGTGTGTGTGTGTGGGGAGTGTGTGCGTGTGTGTGTGTGTGTGTGCGTGTGTGTGTGTGTGTGTGTATTTCCATGCATCGTTTGCAGCGCTCCTGGCATACAGAAAAGTGTTGCGTTGTTGTTTTGCTCCCCAGCTCTGTAAATCCTGGGTGGGAGTGTGTTGACGCTAATCAGAGATGTTCTAAATTATGCTAATCTGGCCCAGCATGCCAGGGCTCCCCAGCATGAGGCGGCTGCGCCCACAAAAGCAGCAGCATCTCAACTACAGCTGAGACAGGGGTGGCGCACACACACACACACACACACACACACACACACACACACACACACACACTCTAACGAAGGTTCGCTCAGTGAAGGTCACTTCCTGCTTACTGCAGCATTTTTAGAGAGAAAGGAAGAGACAGAGAGAGAGTTCCTTGAACACTGCCACCTCTCCTCTCCCATCCACGTTTCTCTTCATCTCTTTCCGTCTTTGCTCATCTTCTTTTTCCACTCCTCTACTGCCTTCTCTGTCCATCTCTCTCTCCCTTGCTCCTCTCCTTACTCTAACTACCTATTTATTTCCGAAGTAGCTCATTGTATGGGGCAAAAACAAAGTTTGAGGCCTTTTCCAAGATCATTAGTGTCAGTGCGTAAACACACACTACAGAGCAAACACACCACATCACCTGTCACCTGTTTGAGACACCAGGTTTGACGGGCTTGTTACACTTCACCCAGAGAACTTCCAAAGAAACACGGCACTAGACAAAGCCAACCTGCTCTCCCTCTGGCAGCTAGCACCAGTCAGAGGGACAGTCGGAGTGGATTTGTGCCATTCTTACAGCTGCCCATTTCACAGGGAGCCTTTCACAAGCTTTCTGCAGTTTTCTGGGTAACAACATCAGCAAACGTTCCTATGGGTGAAGACTCTTCTGGCCCAAACGGAACTTCTGGCAGACTTCCACAAGCAATTAATAACAACACAGTCCCTCTAGTCAGTGTTTCTACACCCAAAGTAAACTAGATGTACCGCAGAGCGGTACAAAATATGACCGCCGCCCAGTCCAGCACATGTTTTCCACAAAAATAAGTCACGCTGAAAGGCATATATGATTCTAACTGTCTCACTGAATTGCATTATGCACACTCAATTCTTGACTGGTATCTGCTAGACAACAAATACCAAAACATGATTAGTTCATAGATTTCACATGTAATATACATTTTATACAACCCCACCCCCATCTTGCCTGTTCATAATTCTGAGAAATTCTTGAATTGCGTGCATGTACATGTTTATGTTTATGTGTGGGTGGGTGTGTGTGCGTGTATGTGCATGTGCTTGTGCGGTTTGCCTGTTTATGTGCCTGTGTGTGTGCATGTGCATGCATGCGTAAATATGTCTACTGTGTGAGTATGTGTCATACGTAGATTACTGTGAATGTTTGTGTGTGCGTGTGTATCTTTTTTATGCACATGTGTGCATATGGAATGGGTTTACATGACCCCTGGAGGCAAACATATGCAAAAAATGGTCATCCTAGGCCCTACGGTTCTCAAGATATTCACAGAAAACTGTGTCTGCCCTACCCTCCTTTCGGGGGGTCCAGTCCAGCGGGGGGGGCTACAGATCAAAACGAAAAAGCAATGGTTCCATGCTATCCATGTGGGGTTACATGCCCACCAAGTTTCGTCTTTCAGTGTCCCGGGAATCCTACAGGCCAGTTGGGTGTATAGTAACATTACAACACCTCATTTTTACTTTTTTGTGTTTAACTAGGTGGCGCTATACATGAAATGAGTGGTTATGGAATGGGTTGACATGGCCCTTTAAAATCAACATACAAAAAAAAAAATGGTCCTCCTAAACCCTACGGTTCTCGAGATATTCACAGATCAAAACGAAAACAGGAGGTTCCATGCTATCCATGTGGGGTTACATGCCCACCAAGTTTCGTGTACCCCGGTCTTACAGTGTCCCGGGAATCCTTGACGGATATTTGGACATTCGAAAAAGAAGAAAAAAAAAAAAAAAATCTGACCTGCGCGGCGGTCATAATAACAAGTAAATCATGTTAGCTATTTAGTTCAGGCTATGTCTAGCCAGTATTATCTAGGGTTACTATTCAAAGAAAAGAACACACATCCTTCCGATGAAATATTCTACAGAAAAGTTGTTGTCAGAGGACTGAAAATTAGGTTGCATTTTTCATTTCTTTCCCATAGCCTATTCCAGAAAAGCACGAGTCAATGGCACCAGCAAATGTTGCGTGTGAAATACCACGAAACATTATGAGTTCAGGTGGCTGTTATGAATCACGGCTCGTTACATTCTCGCTTGTAGTGATAGAGACAAACTGATCAATCTGCCCACTTGTCTTCAGCCAAACGGAGCGAATGACAACATTAAGTGACAAATGACAACATGCAACTGCAGGCTGAGCGTTAGGCAACACAACATGGCAGAGGAAACAGGTGGCCCCGTATGACAGCATGGAGTCAAGCCATCGCTGGTGCAGTCAAACGACCAAAACGGCCAACAGCAGATGTTCAATAAGGGTGTGTGTGCGTGTGCGTGTGAGGGGGAGGATAAAACAATAAAAAGAGAAAGAGAGATACTATAGATCAGAAGAAAACACATAGAGGAGGAAACATGGAGTGACTAAGAGAAAAAAAAGAGAGACAGTGAGAGTGAGTAGCAAACTGAGACAGATAGACATGGAGGAGACAGACAGAGAGGATTACGGAGGGAGTGAGAGAGATAGAAAGAAAGAAAGAAAGAAAGAAAGAAAGAAAGAAAGAAAGAAAGAAGAGAAAGAAAGAGAAGAAAGGAAAGAAAGAAAGAAAGAAAGAGAGAGAGAGAGAGAGAGAGAGAGAGGAGAGAGAGAGAGAGAGAGAGAGGAGAGAGAGAGAGAGAGAGAATGAAAGAAAGAGAGGCTAAATGCTGTTCTCTTGTGTTGTGTCTCCCTGCTGGGGGCTGGCGGGGGGGCTGGCGGGGGGGCAGGCTCAGATATTGGCTGTGAGCAGAGCAGAATCTCAACCAGGCTGGAGTCTGGAGATGTGCCAACCCTCAGCCAGGACAGTGAGTGTGATTCACAGACACTTTTATCCAAAATTATAAAATATACTGTATATGCATATTGCATTTTTATAGTCTATATGAATGGAAATGTTTGTCTGTGTGTGTGTGTGTGTGTGTGTGTGTGTCTGTCTGTCTATGAGTACAAGTATGACCATGAGGGCAATAGTAGGATAGTAGTATTATAGGGGTTTGAAGTGTACGGGTTGGGGTGAAGCAGTGGTGTAAAGTGGTCGTGGTGTCTCTCCCAGAGAGACGGAAAGGGGGCTTAGTTATGACGAAACCCAGAGAGAAGGGAAGAGCCACACTCAAAACACCGACACACACACACACACACACACACACACACACACACACACGCTCTTGAGAGCACAGAGAGAGAAGTAGGCCACAAGTTCACATTCTCTCTCTCTTATTTCTGAAGAAAGAAAGACAGTGAAGTGCACACACAGAAAAAGAAGAGGAAAGAAGACAAAGAGAGAGAACTAAGGAAAGACGAGGGAGAAAAACAGAGTAAAGGCCTATTCACACCAAGAACGATAACGATAACTACAACTATAATGATAAAAGCGTTCACACTGAACAACGATAAACAAAGTCTCTCCTTGTGTTAATGAATATGACGGTTTAAAATTTGATGGGTTCTGACTATTAGCTTATCATTCTAAAAATTGCTCTGAAAGTGATCCCCAACGATATCGTTCTTCATGTCGTTATCGCTATTGTTTATGTGTGAACGTTGTCATTCATAATAACGAGAACGATATTTGTTTATAGTTATCGTTATCGTTTGTGGTGTGAATGGGCCTTAAGACAGCACAAAAATCAAACAAACACAAAGAGACCATTGCTCAGTAAAATACGCTCCAGAACATGTGGTGTGGCTGTAAGACACATGACAAAAGCGCCATCTCACCTATGGAAAGCCAGCTGGCCTCGTGTATAGTAGGAGTGCTTTGCAGTCTTTGTGACAAGACACACAGAGACAAAAGAAACCCTTTGAAACATTCAGGTACGCCCTGCAGGGTGGGATGTGAGTGTTTTTCTAAGAACACAACAACCAGTCACGAGGAAGGAATCCACCCTCTGCTCTTCGGCATTCTAGCTTCTGACTGACAAATAGAGCGTTTCTCACAACATCTACAACTTGCTCTCCTGCAGAAACGCATACTACAGGTGCCATGTCAAATACATATGCCAGGACTAAATCTCAGAAAATACAAGCAAGTGGAAAAAAATCCTTGATGTCACAATCATTTGAGGTTACTCTGTCTTGAATTTCCCCTTGAGGATCAATAAAGTATCTATCTATCTCTCTCTCTCTCTCTCTCTCTCTCTCTCTCTCCTCTCTCTCTCTCTCTCCTCTCTCTCTCTATCTATCTATCTATCTATCTATCTATCTATCTATCTATCTATCTATCTATCTATCTATCTATCTATCTATCTATCTATCTAGGTATGACAACACTGAATTCACACAAGCGATGTAGGCTATTCATTTAGCATTCATCATGCAAAACCACTCAGTTATATGATGACGAACACATACGTAAGCAGAGAAAATCAATACGGCTTGACCCCTGCCCATGGTTAATCTTGTATTAATCCTCCATTAAATTCTTGCCTTCAGCAGATTAGTTTTAATTAGTGATCTCCGATCCGATTCACTATAGCAATAACCCGGCCTGGTGCTGCAAACCCCAGCCTCAATTGGCCTTGTTGATTTTGTCACTGGCACTGTGCTGCTCTCTGCAATTAAGAGACATTTTCTGCAACGCTACTAAATGCAACAAACTTAATGGATCATTAAAATGAATGACTGCGATTAATAAGCCTGGAGTCGTGGCGCAGGTCATGTGCGGACAGCTAAGGTGGGGATGAGCGAATTCTCTCATGCCGTGAGCCATGGAAATAACTAGCGAGAAAGAAGACTGATAGGAGGGGGAAGAAAAACAGTGATAGACGTGGTGAGGGTGTGTGAGAGTAAATGAACGGGAGTGTGTGTATGTGAGGGCGTGCGGAAGACGAGAGGAAAAGGTACCCGAGGGCTCTCTGGCATTAAATGTGTGTGTGACTGTGTCATGTGTGTGTGTGTGTGTGTGTGTGAGAGAGAGGAGGAGTGAGAGAGTGAGCAGGAGAATGGGAGAGTGCAAGACAGAGAGCAGTCAAGGTAAAAGAAACAAAGACAGAGCACCATTAGACACAAAGGCAAGACACACACACATACACACACACACACACACACACACCGCACACACCACACAGAGAGTAGATTGCCGAGGTGTTGTTCACTCATCCAGCGGACTGTTGAAGCACGTTATCTGCAGTGACACGTCCGCATTACACTTCCATGAGAGACACGCAGTCTACTTCCAACTCCCCTCTACATCACCCAACCACTGACTGTTCTGTGCTGTTCTCCTCATACAAAAAAATAATCATGCAATAGATAGAAAAGCTGTGATAAAATACGAGTGATTTTAGGCCCCGTTTACACGAAGTGAAGACGCAGATATTTCCCTGCGGTTTGGCCTCTCATTTACACGAAAACCCCGTTTTTATCACAGAAAACGATTATTTCTAAAAACTCCAGCCAAAGTGGAGATTTATGATAACGCCGGTTATGTGTTGTCGTGTCAACTGGGAGAAACGGGGTTTTAGGTTCTCAAACGTCACATTACGCGCCAGAAAATGCTTAACGTCATGTGAGTGCCCTATGTTTACAGTTTGTTTGGCTACTGATTATGGATGCTATTAAGGTGGTAGGTACACATTTTTACGTTTGTGCAAACGCTTTAGGCCTGTTTGCATTGGCAAATATCATTCAAAAGAGAAATAGGAAGTGATTTGTTTCTGTTGTTGCTAATTTCGGGATTCTGATTGGCTAATGTGGGATTGAGCTTCTCCTTACACTGCCACCGACAGGTTTGGCATGCTCTTGACGGCATATATACACGGGGAAACTTCTCTGAAAACCGACAGGTGTGCATGATGTTATTTTTGAAAACGGAGAGGGTGAAATGTCCGTTTATGAAAATAGCCGGCCATGTATAAATGTAGCCTTAAATAACTTGAGCCTGATTTTTCATTTTTTAAACGGTGAAGTGACAAGTGAGTCCTTCTGTATTGTCTGTGAAGAAATGGAGTGTTTATTAGTATTCATTCTGAGCAAATGGTGACACGTCTGCATCGGAGTGTAGGTTCATGAATTTTAAACCATAAAGCTTCGGCTGACACGTCTGCCACGAGACACTTCAGTGTAGCAATACTACGTGACTCACATTATGCCAGCGGTGCGCTTACTGTCAACACACTTGCCACTTGAACCAACACATCAACTAGCTCTCTGCCACGGGAATAGCAGAAATCCACATCGGCTCAAAAGGTCCTCATTAAGAAGGCCAAGTGGCCGCATGTGCCTCGATATGAGGTCAGGTCACCCTGGACTCTATTCTCCACACTGTTTATTATTCCAGATTAATTAACAGGTGCCTAAACAGGCAGAGTGTCGGGCAGAAGCACATTCTTGCTCTCACTCTCCCTCTCTAGGGAAAAAGCCTAGAGTTAGCATAGCGGCCAGGGTCCGTGCGCCATTTTGGTGCTTTAGAGCAAAACCTCTCCCACAAGTGAGGGGATATGAACGGACACGGCTGAGCTGGACTGGAGGCCACCAAACGGACAGCAGGCGAGTGTGAAGGGAGCTCTGGAAGATGGCTGTCTGCACGCCACAGTGGCAGACACAAACAGGCACCGGGGGAGGCATGAGTCACATGCCAGTGTGTGCGCGTGTGTGTGATTCCATTTGTGGATGGCTCTGTATGTAAGTGCATATGTATATGTGGACAATACATGCATGTGTGAGTGTGTGTGTGTCTGTGTGTGTCTCTCTGTGTGTGTGTGTATGTGTGTTTAGGTGTTGTGCAGGGGTTGGTCTGCTCACAGCTGAGGGACATGTGACAATGGACCACAAATGACCACAACGCAACTGGACATCACAGCCATCAATGGCCCCTTTTGTACCCATGATTATTTTCAGGCAGATGAACAAATGCAATTACAGGGTATATATACACCAATGCATCACTGTGTGCCCTGGAAAAACTGCACCATCACCATGGCAACAGTCACAATGCATCACCTGGGTAAGTACAGGCAGGGGAGATGGGGGTGGTGATGATGTTGGGCAATTCCCCCCCCCCCTTTCGCTCTTTTTGGCACAGCACTTTTGTAGCCCAGAGGGCACATAGGTGGATTCTGCCACAGTTTGAGCTACCATTACTCTGACACAGGCTATGAGTCAATGTCTGAACAAGCTGGGGCTATTCAAGGTTAATCAATAAGAACGATCCATATCCCTCTGAAGAGCACAGTGCCTACAAAGGATGGGGAGAGGACAGATACCTACTCAGCCCTTGCAAATCACCTGAGCCTCTGCTTCAGAGACACTGGAATTACTTCGACATGCCAATCAAAGGTAACAAATGCAGGAGCACTGTGGACACACAAAAAATAGATCACTAATGCAAGACTGACCGTGAGCTTCACTTGGGCTTTCACACAACTCTGGCTAACCTCAAACAGAGGCGAACTGTTCCTGAACTTGAGTGCACACACTCGCACAGACACACACACACACGCACACGCACACAATGTAAACGCCAAACTGTGTGCGAAGGGTCTGTGCCAGCAGGTTTACTGGATGACTTCTGCCAGGGCTTCATTTGCAGTGAAAGGCACATCTAGGACTGGGAAATGAAAAATGATTTCTTACGCCCTATCTCTGTGATGAAACATTTCTCTCTCACTCTCGATCGCTCATCCCCTCATCTCTTCTCTTCCCCCCATCTCTCTCTGCTCAGCCCCTCCCTCCTTTCTTCCCTCCCTCGTCGCTTCTTCTTCTCTCTGCAGGCTTTCTTGACTGTGCTCTCGCCAGGTTCCCAGGGTGTGGAGCGCCAGAAAGAGAGAGAGAGAGAGAGAGAGAGAGAGAGAGAGAGAGAGAGAGAGAGAGAGAGAGAGAGATAGAGAGAGAGAGAGAGAGAGAAGCAGACCAGCAGTGTGGCCTTGAGCCAGCTTGCAATGCAGCGCAAAAGAATGGGCACATCTCCTGGCGCGCCGCGTTCCTCCATCCAGCACCACCCTCCGCTCTGCCAGGGGGCACCGCAGATAAAAAACCAGTACCAGACCCAACTCTTCCAGCTGAGCTCATGGCTTTCAAATGCGTGAAAAGCTTTTCATTTCCACCACCCAAACTGAACAATGTTGACAAGCCCATAACAGAAGAGAGAAAGAAAGTAAACAAGCAAGCAAGACGGTAAGAAAGAAAGACAAAAGAGACAGACATAAAAACCCAAAATGCCGTCCAAAAACGTGTCAAAAAACCCGGGTCCCGGGCAAAGCCAGCGTAAACTCTTGCCCTGACTGCGGCGTTGGCTAATGACCTGCAGCGGTGGGCGGACGCTGCTTTTCTGCCTGGCAGGAAACACACACCGGAGTTTTGTTGAGTCTTTAAATACCGCGTCTATTTGTGCGAGTGGCTGTGATGAATGACTAAATTGGAGTTAGAGAGTGCACATCTCCGTATTGATTTGGACTGCCGAGCGCTTGAGTATGTTTTGACAGGAGCATATCCTCATGTTGACCTTTAGAGACTTACATAAGCCATTTCTTACCATGACCATTCAGCCTCAATGTGCTTAATACACTACCGCACCGCTAGACACAGTGAGACATCCGCATCATGTCATTACTAATACAGGGTATAATAGATTCCAGAAAATATATAATCAATTCCAGATCATGAATGGCAGACTGCGACATGAAAGCAAAATACACAAAGGAAATAAACAATGAGAGAGAGAGAGAGAGAGAGAGAGAGAGAGAGAGAGAGAGAGAGAGAGAGAGAGAGAGAGAGAGAGAGGGAGAGAGACTTGAAGTTGCGTCAGGTATGCGAGTGGCTTGGGGGACTCATTATGAAAGCTCCAGAGAGGCATCATGGAGGGAGGTGCTTCTTCTTCTTCTTCCTCACCACACGAGGTAGGAGCAAGAGAGGGATGATGCACTGCAGAACACAATTCATTATTCAGCCTGACAAACACAAAGTGACTCTGAGAAAAGGCGAGTGACATGAAAAAAAAAGAAAAAAAAAGAAAGAAAGAAAAAAAAGAAAGAAAGAAAGAAAGGAAAAAAAAGAAAGAAAAAAAAAACCCCCAGAAAAAAGGGAGATTATTTAGACAGATGGGAGTATTACCACATTCAAACCACAAATGACTGTAGACTCAGTACACTCCATGTATTCTTTCATCTTTCAAAACACATCCCAATAGGTGTCACTGTGCTTATGACACCTAATGAATAAACTAACAGGGAACTTGAAGCATTTAGAACAAATCCATCTTTTACTCAAACCTTTCACTGAAACTACAGCGAAACTACATTCTCAAATCAAATCACCCTACAGTCAAGCGCTGTCGCAAGGACATTAAGGGATTTAATTCACTAACCAGCTAATGAAGTCATACAGTAGGTTTATCACAGCAGCTGCCTCTGACAGCATATGAGGGATTAAAGCCAATGTCCTTGTGTCATAAAATACAAAAGTACAAGGTGACAAACCCACCCCTAGTTTAATCTCAAAATTAGACGGAGTGAGGCAATTTTTGGCACTTCCTTGCGGTTAGGCCTACATTGTACACAATGATATCAACACATTGGCTTCCGGTGGCTCCATTACACATTCGCATTCAGATCTAATAGCTCGAAGTGGTATAAAATATAAAAATCAATTAAATTAAATGTCGAAATGAAAAAACTGCCTTGCTATAATACACATCTTTGACACAGTGAAGACAGTGAAGTCATAAAATAGAAGACACCATCACCAGTCAAAGAAGGCCGAACTGTATAGTTGAGATTGATGGGCTTGCTGACTAAGGAGCAGTCTGTCTACAAATCTAATCCATTCATGCATTAGGAAATTACATCCACTGATGACTTTATTTTCTGTTTTACTCTCATACTCTCACAGAGTTCACTTCAGGGCTCTGCTGCTAACAATATTTCAATAATATCAATAATGTACAGACATGGAGGAGCACTGGTACCGTGGCCTGGATTTGAATCCCGGACCCAGTGGGGCGGCTCTGTGTCCTTTTGAATAAAAGCATTTGCTAAATACAAGTCACTTTACTTTTGTATTGTTGTAAAGTAACTTTACTTTACTTTACTTTACTTTACTTTACTTTACAAGAATACCTTCACACACGCCAAGCCTATTGTGCAAGACAGTGAAGGAAATAGTTAACAGTACACCCTCTTTGCAGGTATGTGATGCATAAAAATGCAACACTCAAGACAAACCAATCTCTCCATAACAAAGTCATCCAGCAAACACTAGTCAACTTTGCATCAAATTCGCAACCTTAACTGTGAACACCTACTGTATGTCCATCTACTGGACACAAAACAGTCGTATCTGCGGAGTGAGGCTTGCTCACACTGCAGTAGTGCAGCTAAAAACATGTAAGAGAGTGAAGACAATAGGCAGGTCTCCGTCTACGGTAGCCTACATTTATTGTCATTTCACATTTCCTCAAACATGGTAGGGTGTGTGCCTGGAGCAGGACTTCACTGAGGAAAATTAGCCAAGCTAATTAGCCTGTAGCTAGCATTTAACTCCATTTCCCCACAGGGTCATTCCTGCTCTGTTCTAAAAGGCAGAGGCTATGAAAGAGAGAGCGAGAGAGAGAGGGAAAACACAACTCCACTTACATCAAGGTGGCTTTATCTCCAAGGTAAAGAGGACGAGACAGAGACAGAGAGAGAGAAAAACAGAGTCTGGGTTTTTGCTAAGTGCACCGCCATGGATTAGCATAATATATTCTTACGGCTTCAGAAAGGTAGAGGTTCTTTTTTCAACTACAGAGGCTTTGAATCAAAGGAGGTGGGCAGCAGACTGAGCCAATCTGCCTCCATCTTTTATCGCGCCAGCTCAACTGGGGCCGGAGAGGGAAAAAATGTCCTCCAAATCGGTCCAAAAACTATTTGGATGAGGTTGGATTCTCCAGTTGTGCAGAATGATATCTGGTGGATTTTCAGCCAATGAGAGATCCAACTCTTCAGAAGGATTGCCAAAAAGTACACAGCTGTTCAGACTAAGCTTATGTCTTTATCAATATCACTAGAGGATTTAACTCTATAATGTACTGAGGAGACAGCAAAAATATTCAACTTTATCAGCATCTAAGATTCATGAGGCAGCTGTAGGCTATTAGAGGCAGAGAGAACCCCCCACCCCCCCCAACAACAACAAAAAACCAAAACATTTTGCACCAAAACACAGGCCCCAATTTGCCTGTACACAAGCAGGTCTTACCTCTAACAGACTCTAACATGCTCATCCACAACCATCTCCACCACCAAAAGAAACAAGCTTTGAACAGGGCACCCACAAACGTAATCATTTCCAACAAATATAATAAAAGTCACAGAAATCTGTACTTTTTAAACATAATGATCCCATAAACAGTTGAAGAAGGCAACAGTTATTACATAAGTGGGATAATTTAACAATATATGAATCATATTCATATATACTGTAAATTGCAAACATAAACATATATGTAAATTAATTACACATTATAAATAAATACATCAATCATATTATTACATTTATGTTTGTGGGTGTTACACAAAACCATTAGAAAAGAAAATAGTGCACCGTGAAATGGGAGTTAGATTTAAAACATTATTTCCCTCAGGGCAACAACAATAACAAAAGAATTACTGAGATTTGCTGCATCATTGGTTTGTCATGATTACCCAGGAAAAGCCCTGGAGTTCTGGAGAAGACCAAAAACTTTCCTGTTTGTTTCCCCTGTGCTCCAGGCTTAGTCTGGTAGTCCAGCTGTGAACTCGAGTCGAGCCAAAAATGATGCTCCATCACTGGTGCCTTGAAAGCTTATGACTGCCATCCGTCATGTTGAAGGGCCTTTCTACCTTGGACACCATGCTTCCTGGACCATCATTCTCTCGGGGATAGGCCGAAATGAAAGCATACTAATCTGATCTGCTTTCACAAAGAATGGTTTGGTTTCTTAGTAATAGAGCACATCTAGGTGGTGGCCTCTTGCTGCGGGCAGATAACATCTCTAAAGAAACGCATACCATTTTCTTTTTCATTACACAGACTGATGCGGTCATCAAAGTGATGATCTGAGCGGCTTCAAAATAGTGAAAGGGAAAGAGGGAGGGAGAGAGATAGAGAGAAAGGGAGAGAAAGAAAGGGAGAGGGAGAGGAAGAGAGAGAGAGGGAAAGGGAGAGAGGGAGTGAGAGGGAGAGAGAAAGGGAGAGGAAGAGAGAGAGAGGGAGTGAGAGGGAGAGAGAAAGCGAGAGAGGGAGAGGGAGAGGGAGAGGAAGAGAGAGAGAGGGAGAGAGAGAGAGGGAGTGAGAGGGAGAGAGAAAGCGAGAGAGGGAGAGTGAGAGGGAGTGAGAGAGGGAGAGAGAGAGTGAGAGAGAGGGAGGGGGAGCGTGCACATGCAAGAGTCTTTGACTTTTAAAAACTACTGTCAATACATCAAGTCATACATCAGTCAAGTCATACATCAAAGCGTTTCACATCAGTGATGTTTCCACAAGTTATAACCCGTTATATATTACACATCAAATACCCATCTCCCTTAACCATCACCAAAGCCCAAAGCTTTCTTAATACACCATACTCTTCAAAGGCAATGATACTGTCCATCAACTTGTAAAAGGCATGCCCAACAATAACACATGCTTTTACCAAACTTGGAAACTACCAACCACATCTAAACCCTCCATCTTTGACCAAAATAAGACTTCAAAACAGCTACCTTTGAAAGCTCTGCCAGGAAATGAGCCAGTGTAGTGCTTTCACAATGCAGAGGGTATGTGGCGATACAGACTTTATAATCCATCCTTGTAAACAACCCACCCATGAGAACAAACAACGGCCACTGACAGAAACCGAGACAGAGTCTGTGCAGAGTCACAATAAGGGCGTTCCTAAGGAACTCCCACATCCAACTCAGGCCTAGCCTCTACTGATTTACAGGCTAGCAGTGTGCCACCCTCCACGGTAGACCCCTGCATCTCTTAAGAGTGGTACTTTATTTAAAAAAAAAAAAAAAAAAAACCCTGCACATCTGTACATTGTCTCCTGAAAGATAATTTATCCATATGGAACCCCCGCATGCTTTAAGCTGAATACCAGCTGGGGGAAAGCGAGAGAGAGAGAGAGAGAGAGAGAGAGAGAGAGAGAGAGAGAGAGAATAAAATTATATTTACCATTAAGAAAGTCAAGGAAAAGCTGTGGCTCATTATAAGAACATAATTAAGAATATCAAAATGATTGTCTTGCTACAGTGTGGCGAGTAAAAAACAGACAAAGACAGACTGCGAGAGACTGAGATGGAGGGAGGAGGATAACTGCATTATGAGGAGCAAGCAAGATCTACTGCAGGGGTATGATGGATTAAGTGAAAAAAGAAAGCTCCATCATTTCTTTATATAGTGCCTGGGCTCTTACTGCAGTCTTGTAGCTGCCAACACCACACCGGCAGTTTGATGCATGGAAAAAGATAAATAGCTAATACACAGCAGATAGAAAGAAAGAGCAGGAGAGAGAGAAAGAAGTAAGGAAAGAAAGAAAGAAAGACAAAGACATTGAGAGAAAGAAAAAGAGTTAAGCAGGGAGAAACTGGGACAGGGAGAGCAATGTTATCAAGACAGCACAATTACATATTGAGCGATCCATAAAAAAAAATCAATGCAGATTTCAAAGTCGTTGAGTAAATCGTCTCGGATAGCCAATACAGTGAGGGCATTTCCAATGATTATAATTGTGATCACTGTGATGTCAAGCGCAAAACAAACTGTAGTTTGGTTAGCCAATCCCTCGGCTTCTCCATAATTCTCCGGGCATATGCTACGCCCAGTTTAATGGATCGTTATCTACAGTCCATTAAATTAGAATGGAAAGCGCAGCAACGATAAGATTAAACATCTGAAAGAAAAACACACGCACACAAACACACACACAGACAATTTAAGGCTGCCATTTTGACCAGGCATAAAGGCCTGTCTCCATTCGATAACATCACCACATTGTTCACCGAGTCAGTGCACATTAAACGGCAAGCGGCAGTTGGTGGCACGGGGCCGCACGACGCAGGGGGGCAAACTCCACGGGGGGTTTTTGCCCTAGTTATCATTTGGCCAGGCAAGCGTGCTCTCCTCAGCTGCTATGGCAACAGACAGATTATACACCCAAATAGTGCTTGCCACCGCCATGGAGAGGCCAAATGGTCATTACGATGGCACTGATTTTTAAGGGGCGATGTCCCTCACGGGTCTGTGGAGGCCAGTGTTGTCAGAGAAAGGACATGGGTGACCAGCACATATCTGAGCAGGACAGGGAGGTGAGGTCTGTGGTGACATAGGCGCATAGGAAGCAGAATTTCATTGTTTTTTTCCTGAATATCCCAGAATCCCAGACGGCGAGGACAAAAGGGCAGTGGTCATGTGACTGAGTGAGTGTTCTAAGGGCAGTGGTCATGTGACTGAGTGAGCGTTCTAAGGGCAGTGGTCATGTGACTGAGTGAGCGTTCTAAGGGCAGTGGGGCACTGAAGGAGATGGGGAGGCTTTATGAGTGTGTCTATGTCTGTGTGTATGTGTGTGTTAATGTGTCTGTGTGCGAGATGAGTATATGCAAATGTGCAAGTGCATGTATTTGTTATTGTATGAGTGGTATAAACGTGTTAAACATGCTGGTATAAACGCGCGCGCGTGTGTGTGTGTGTGTGTGTGTGTGTGTGTGTGTGTGTGTGTGTGTGTGTGTGTGTGTGTGTGTGTGTGTATTTGTGTGGCAGTGGAAGGGCCAACTGTCGTGTTTGAAAATGCCTGTGCCAGGGCATTTTCTCCAGCCACTGGCAGAGAGGAGCCATCTGTTTTCTAGTCTTTATGAAGAGCGAGAGACTGAGCTGATGATTCTGAAACAAACAGGGGAGGAACAAACACCACACACACAGGCACACACACACACACACACACACACACACACACACACACACACACACAGTAGAGAAAGAATACAACAGAGCAAGAGAGTGACAGTAATGGTAAGGGTGGGCAAGAGAGACAAAGCAAATATATAAGCAGACAAACAAGAAGACAGTCTGCAGAGAGAGAGACAGACCGTGAAGAAAGAAATGGGCCCAAAAGCAGCAGGGCCAGAGGGGAGCAAGAGAGGAGTGTGTGAGAGTGTGAGAGTGTGAGAGTGTGAGAGTGTGAGTGTGTGAGAGTGTGAGTGTGTGAGTGTGTGAGAGTCAGGCGCGCGGGAACATATCTTTGACCCGGGGTGCTGAATAACAAAATAACGGATGTCCGACGATTTCTCCCCTAGCATGATATGATTCGAATTTAGACAGCTAAATACGCCATTTCAGTGCCGTGTATGAGTAGATCCTCTGGTAGACCTAAGAGCGAGAACAGCCACATTCCACTGCAACTATGCGCAGCACTTGCCACTCCGACTCATCAATAAAAACTGCGCGCGCACACACCAGACCCATAGAAGCGCACTTGACTTTACATCATTAAACTATTTCCGTATATTGCTTTTCTGATTGTCAAAACCACACCAGAGATGTTTGGCTTGAAAATATAATTAGGCTGCAATGACCTACAATGGCAAACAATTTCTGAGTAGCCTAACTTATGGCGTCTCCACTCCACAGCAACAGTGTCCTAACCACCAATTACAGCGGTTTCTATCTGAGCGACTCCAATAGTGAAAGGATTTCAGTGTCATATTTCGGTGGCACTAGCTAAGCTGTCGTGGAACTCGAGATGACATGTCTACTGATAGGCAACAGGTCTCACCAACACGAAATTCGTGGATTTGGGCTAGATCAGCCACATTGCCTGACACTAACAGAAACTGAGCCGTACGTGAGGTCGTGGGCTTGCCAAAGACTAATTGCAAAAGATGCATCCTACCTCATCTGTTGTCGTTTGGTATTCGAAATTGGGTTTTTCACAATCCAACGATATATCCAAAGTGCGAACTAGTTGGTGATGGTAAATGCAAACTGGCAGTAGGCTATGCATGCTACACGGAGTTCTAACAGGTGCATGGCCTATAAGCAGGCAAGATATAACCCACGATCGCCATGGATTCGTTATCAATTCGTGTTTGTGGTAATAATGACAGCAACAATAAAAGCATCTTGATCTTCATCATTTTTGACAGATCAGCAGCCTCTGGATGGTCATATGCATAGTTAGCCTACCTTTAGTTTGCATTTACATTTTAAACACTGAATCTACTGTCTTTACTGCCGGAGAGAAAAAAATAGCTATATTCAAAGCTATCCATAACCTTTTTTGCTACTTGCCTATTTGACAACAAATATAATGACAAACTGCGAATTTGTAGGTCTATTGACAAAAAGCAAGGGGTGCTGCAGCACCCTCAGCACCCACCTTCCCGCGCCCTTGGTGAGAGTATGAGTGTGTGAGAGTGTGTGAGAGTGTGAGAGTGTGAGTGTGTGAGTGTGTGAGTGTGTGAAAGTGTGAGAGTGTGTGAGTGTGTGAGTGTGTGAGAGTGTGAGAGAGGGAAATGGAGGCAGCTATGAGGGGCGATGGAGAGGGCAGTGGCAGAGTAGGGGGGTCTGAAATGGTGAGCGCCAGAGAGGGAGAAAGAAACTGCTGTGTCATGCTGCTTTGTGTGTGTGTGTGGTGGACTGAATATGTGTGCTGAATGTGTGTGCTGAATGTGTGTGTGTGTGTGTGTGTGTGTGTGTGTGTGTGTGTGTGTGTGTGTGTGTGTGTGATAAGGAGGGAGACATTTCTGGACTGAGCAGAGGAAGCTATAATACCACCATGCTTACATTCTACAAAACTGCAGGACTTCAGCAGCAGCAGCAGCAGCAGCAGTAGAGCCTTCTGTCTAAATTGCTCTAACAACCCTAATAATATAATAAATCATAATCAACAGTAACATAATCAAGAGTGGACATTTTAATGATCAAGAGGAATTATCTGGAGTATCGGAAGTGTTCACAGGGTAACTGCAGCCAGGCCCAATAATGTTTTAGATTAGCAGAAATTACCATGCAGAATGATCAGAGTTAATTAGCTCACTTTATGTAATAATAAGTAAGACTGTGTAACATGATCAAAAACAACACACGGAAGTGTTAAAAATAATTCAGTGGTAGTCGTTGGTTGTATGAGGGGAAAAAACGGCACCTGTCAGCGGCAATTATCAATTGGATCAATAAAAAGACCAGATGCTGTGTCATTTGTCACTGTTTGGATAACCCCCAAGTAAATAAACCAATTAAGAAATACTACCCATCGAATATATTGGGCAACACTATCCACATTTACCACAAGACTGTCTCAAAATCCATCTCAAAATATAGAGTTGTGCTGCATTGCGAAACTTAACAGAAGGGTAGATTATGGGACTTAATCTGCTGTACAGTTGTACTCAGATGGCGATGTGAGTGGCTCACATGGGAAACACTACAAGTGGCAGCAGGTTGTAGCTCATTCATCCACCAAATGAGAGCGTTGGAGAAAGATGGAGAGAGATGACCGCATCACTGGCAGAGGAGAGCCCTTACCATCCCATCAGTAGACCCCTCACCCCCTTCCACTGGCCAACGTCAAGGTCAATCTATCCATCTGCCCACAGGGATGTCTGGCATGGCGATAGGCGATCTGTTCTAATCACATACGCGCACGTGTGCGCACACACACACACACACACACACACTCACACACACTCACACACACTAGTGTGTCTATCAGTCTCTCCTTCTATTTCTAACTCTTGTTCGCTCAGACACTCGCTCAATGTCATTTCTCGGTCTGCCATCCTCTGTACCTATCTGTGCATATATTCTGGTTGGTCTGTCT
Source organism: Alosa sapidissima (assembly GCF_018492685.1). Taxonomy (NCBI): domain Eukaryota; kingdom Metazoa; phylum Chordata; class Actinopteri; order Clupeiformes; family Clupeidae; genus Alosa; species Alosa sapidissima. The sequence continues at coordinate 3,303,343 of NC_055973.1, forward strand.
GTCTGTCTGTCCATCTCCCACTGGCTCCATCTCACGCTGCAGTCTTGTGTCTTATGCTCCACCAGTCTAGCCACTCCTCTCTCCCAGGTCTCAAGGCAAGCCGCTCTGCCCAAGTCTTCTGCACTACTTCAACACTCTCTGTCTAGCTTTGTCTGAATGAGCACTAGTCTGTCAGTGCCTGCCAGTCTGTCTGTCTGTCTGTGCCTGCTGGTATGGCCAGCTGTCTGCCTGTCTATCTGTCTGTCCCTGTCAGTATGTTCACATGTCTGTCTGTCTGTCTGCCTTTCTGTCTGTCTGTCTTTCTCTGTCTCCTTCCTGCTATGCTTAATTAGTACATCCCCATCTCTAGCTCTCCCCCTGTCTCTCTTCATCTCTCTTGCTTTTCTCTTTCTCTCTCCATCGTCCCAGTATTCCCAGTAATTTGCCATCTCTGCCTCTCTCTCTCTCTCTCTCTCTCTCCCAGCCCTTGACAAACACACAGGGGCGGCTGACTGCCAGCTCTCTGTGCCCCTGTGGCCAAGTTTACACCTGCCACTGCTGCCCACTTCTCATCCGTCAAACACTGAAGTGGGGGAGCCTTGAGGAGGGGGTGTGAATACGACTCTGTGTGTGTGTGTGTGTGTGTGTGTTTGTGTGTGTGTGTGTGTGTTTGTGTATGCGTGTGAATGTGTGCCCCACATATACTTTGTTTTCTGACAACACCTTTTAATTGGGAGCCCTCCGATGTCTCCCTAGTGCTTCAGTGGGCACCGTCTTCTGGAGCGTTGGCACAGACTGGCAGACGCAGTCTTTGAGAGGAAGAGAGCTGCGCAAATCCATCCGCCAACACAACTAGTCTGCCACTTCACACACACACAGACACACACACACAGACACACACACTACACCCATCTCCACTGATGGGGAGGATGAAGCTGGCAGTGAGGGCTAGAACTGTCTTTGTCCTCTATGACTATGAACTACACTCCCTGCCATAGTGCATTTCAGATTTTCAGATATTTTGGTTATATTTTAGACCTGGTCTTTGATCTATATCTTGTTTTGGTCTTAATTGTATCTTATCTTCTAATCATGACATGTCTCTATATGGCAATCATTCTTACATGGAAACTACTTTACAGTTGACTATGAAAAGATCTAGGCCTACAACCGAAAACCTTTTACAGGTTGATTCACTGTGTGTAGAGATCTTGGGCATCGCAGTGCATAACAGCCATACTAGACAGGCAAAGTTAGACTTTAAACGCTGGTAGCATCCCTGTCGCATGGGATGAATTTGGAGAACTTTAAAACACTAAAGAAGCAATTCACAGCAGAAGCAATTCACTGCCAGAGTCTGAGGGAAAAGTAAAGCTCCATGCAAACTGTGTGTGTGTGTATGTGTGTGTGTATGTGTGTGTGCGTGCGTGCGTGTGTGTGGCAAGGCACGCTGTGCGGTGCAGGGTGCTGGTAATGTGTTCTGTCGTCACATTCAGCCTTCTTTCACCTTCTCTTATCGTTCCCCGCGGCCTGTGTGCTGTGTGGTGTGTGTGTGCTGAGTGTGAGTGTGAGTGTGTGAGTGTGTGTGTGTGTGCTGAGAGTGTGTGAGTGTGTGAGTGTGTGTGTGCTGAGTGTGTGTGTGCTGAGTGTGTGTGTGCTGAGTGTGTGTGTGTGTGTGTGTGCTGAGTGTGTGTGTGTGGCTAAAATGAGTTTCCCTACTCTGGTGCAGTGCCGGTTAGAGTCCAAAAGGAGGCACGACAGGGGTTTCTTTCAGAATCAGCCAAAAGTGGCAGCACACACGTACGTACACACATACACACACACACTCTCTCTCTCTCTCACTCTCTCACACACACACACACAAAGAAACAAAAAGATGCTCAAATGGTCTTTATAAGAAAATGCTCATACAAGAACATACACAACACACTTAAACAAAACCTTTGGATTCTTATACACAGAGGATCAATATACATAAGCAGACATGTCTACACACACACACACAGGCACACACACACACACACACACACACACACACACCAATTCCATCCCTTTTTCTCTCACACAGACCATAATGAAATATTCAAAACAGGAGGATGGCTTTGGTCTCCATGGAAACAATGAGGAAATTAGCGCAATCAATGGGGCTGGCCGCATAAGCGGTGCATACCCACAGATATCATAGCAGCTGCCGTCAAAACACACGCCGCATTAAGACGGGGAGGTGACGGTCCAGCTGCTAGAGCTCTCAACGGCAACATCTTCTCATTAAAACGCCACCCTCACTTATCAAAAGCAATTATCAGCAACAGCACGCCGGAGATTCAGCGCCTCAGACAGGGTGGAAGGATATGCCAAAATACAGCTCACTTCCAGCAACATTACCTGCAGCCCTAAGAAGCTCTTATCTAGACCAGGTACTGTGTAGACTGCATTGCACTAATTCACAATGACCCCAACTCTGAATGCTTCCTTATAAAACACCATTAGTACTTATTTAGAGAAATAAAAACCTTGGAGTGCAAACACACTATTTCCTGATTAGAGTGCTCGCCATCTGGAAAGTTACTTCAGGGCTCAGTGGACACCAGAATATTCCCATGTCTTAATAACAGCGGCTGACCAAGACACATTTAGACACATTTCAACACACACACACAGAGTGTAACCCACACAGTAACACACATGTACAGAACAAGACCCACTAATAATCCACACAAACTCTCTCTCTCTCTCAAACACACACACACACCACCCCCTAAGGCCACCCCCTCTCCACAGCCCTAGTCCATTACGGCTGAGCGGTCTAATTACTCCTCAGATTTCCCCCCGGGCTCCTTGCACGCTTGCCCATTGAACACAAACAACAGCACTAACAACAGCCGGGCAGGAAGAGCAGGCTTCAGGAGGACACTGCTTAACAGCGCCACGGTCCAGAGAGAGGCCACTACTCCACGTCTGCAGGCTGCAGCACCTGATACAACAACATGGCCGACCATGGGAGGAAAGGGCTTATGTGTCCTGCTCTCTCACTTTGTATTTCAAAGACGCTTTGATCCACGAGTGACTCATTTTAATATTCATTTGTGCGCAAGACAAACGCTACCCACATCAATAAAATGAATAAACAAATTATTAAATTAATAAATAAATACACACATCAATAAATAAACAAATAATTCATTCTGAGGGCCTTTTTTCCTTTTGTGAGTTCCTAGAAAGTGTCATAACTTCCTGAAGAGGAATAAATCACTGGGTAGCAGGAGAGAGACTGCCTGCAGCGTGTGCCACAGTGAGCAGCGGTCAGAGAGGCCGGCGTTGGCGGACAGCAGTGGGAAACAGCCTGAGTGTTAGGAACTCTCTACTCTACTGATAACGCATTTTAGCAAACCCTTGAGGGTGTATGTAGGTGTAGGTGTGTGTGTGTGTGTGGGGGGGGGGGTGGGGGTTTGTCCAAAGCAGGTGATGATGAAAAATGTCCCTTTACCATTCCCTCTAATCTCAGGTGTTTCTTTTTCAAACTCTCTTCCAGCTCGCCTCCACACTTTGCCACTCGGGTGTGCTGTTTTCATAACTCCAATCTCAGGGATTTGATGTCGAATGGCAAACTTTTTTTCCATGCTTGCGTCAAGGGCAAGCTGTGGCAGCCCACACAACCAAACACAACACACACACACACACACACACACACACACAGACAGACTCTGGGGCCACAGTGGTGAGGCTGAGAGGAAGAGAGCTTACCTGTGATCATGCTGTTCAGCTCGACCTCCTCCTCCTCCTCCTTGATTCTCAGATATTTGGTGGACTGGGCAAGCCTGGGCAGGAGAGCACAAGACAACAGACAGCAGGCTGAGTGAGATGGACACATGGAGGGAGTGAGGGGGAGACACTGCGTTATCGTGCACAAATACAAAGCTGAACATCATTTTTTCCAGTTTTCCTTCTGTTTTTTCTTTCCCTCTCTCCTTTTCTTTTTCTTTTTTGCTGATGCTGTCAGAATGAGTGGGCATTTTTTATTTTTTGCATGACTGCGGCAAAGCATGGCAATGCACCAAGCTGTCTTACACGTGGTGAAGTGAGACAAATACTTTATAGCAGGACAGATACTGCACTGAGAGAAAGTTAACAATGATTACAACTGTGTGTGTGTGTGTGTGTGTGTGTGTGTGTGTTTGTGTACTCTCCTGACTGGCGCTCAACGCACATAGTGAGGGTGTATGTGTGTGTCTGTGTCTCCGTGTTTTCTGTCAAAGGCTCAGCCGTGCGTCACTCCCCATTGGCCCAGTGGCAGTTCGCTTGTGACAGATGTGACCCGATATGCGTGTCCACAACACTTGACGATCCCTGCACTGAAACATCAATCAACTCATCTATACAAAACCATGTCAGAGTGGGAGTGACTTCAACATTTACATGGCATACAAAATACATATCAAAGGATGCTGTTGAGCTTTTCCCGGTGTCAGTCCTTTAAATGTGTATACGTGGGAGTAACTTTGATGTCTACAGGGCATAGACACTGCATATCAAAACCCTCAGCCAACCATTTCCGATTTCTGCTCCCACTCATTATTAAAAGCAAAGCCAGAGTCACAGACATGTTTTTTTCTTCTGATGGCGAAAGTTGATTCAGATTGGAGCAGATTCAGAAGATAGTGCAGCTGTAATAAAAATAGACACGTCTGGGTTGTACAAGTCACAGACGCTGCAACAGGGGAATGTTTGTTCTTCCAAATGGACTTCAGTAATCGATAAAAGGATTCACTATACTGGTCTGAGCAGCACAACTGAAACCTTTTTTCTGGGGTTTGTGGCTTCTGAGACTGTTTCTGACCACATTTCAGCTCCGACATCAGATCTTTGCGCCATTTTTTATGTCCCTGCCTGTCATAAAGTGGCTGCCCTCAGCTCAGAATAGCTGAAGAAAAGAAAAAGGGTTCTAATCACATGACATATTGTGTTGTGAACTGGTTACCCCCCCCCCACCTCCAACTGATTTCCTGTGCATTCAATCATCTGACCCTGATTATCCCTTTGATTAAGTTTATTAAATGGGAGGGGGCAACTGCTTCACAACACATGGTCAGTCACTGTTGAATAACTCATAATAGCTTAATAACAACAACAAAAAGGCTATTTCTTCTCAGGTTGTCCTTATCTCATATTTGGCTTTTGCAGAGGCTCTGACAGTCAATGAAAGTCTATGGTAATGAAAGTTGAAATCAACCAGGGGGCAAATTTCCAGGAAGCTGTATTTAGACTGGAGCTTTTGGCTTTTACAGAGCTCATCCATGCAGGCTGAAAGGCTGCCAATCAAATCAAACAAAAGACAGCTTTCTTCGGAAATAGCAGAAGAAAAAGCAGCCACAGAAAAGGGAGAGTTGACTCAGAGAGTGAACAATAGCCTGTCTTTAGAGCCCTCCTCCTTCAGCACGCTTTGCACTTGGCTACAGTATTTGGTGGAAGAGATAAGAAAAACAGTCTCGAGATACAACTATGCACCATTTCGCTAAACACCCCCCCCCCCCCCCCCACAAAAAAAAAATCACCTGGTTCCAGTTTGGTTTGTTTAATTTGGACCATGTTAAGAGAAAACACACACAAAAAACAGCTAAACCTAACTCTTTTGAAGTGCACACAATGGTCAGATGTTTTGCAAAATCTTTCAGGGTCAGATCCTGGACAAAGAAGGCCTGAGGAAAATAAAACAACCATCTCCCAAATCAAACAGTTGCTTGTGTTGGAGAAAACCTGAGGATCTCCCGCGCTCCCCCCCGGGGCAGTACAAAGAGGACAAGTCGGCATCTTTCTGGCACTCCTCCACTCTCCTCCGTAAGACAAGACGAGTGTTTTATGATCTCCGACCCCTTCACTTTGAGAAACGCACAGCAGTCTTTGTTCTAACACACTCTGCCCTGCATGCCGCTCTTAAACTCCACAACACAACAAAGCTGGACTCACCCCTGGTTTTGGAACAGAGCTCAGACTTGAGTATCGGACTACTACATATGCTTATTCTGAGCAAACGTACACTGCATTTAATTCTCGGACTTGACCAAACTTGTGTCTGCTTCTTGCGGGGTGCAATCCCAGGGAGGCTCTCCATAGAAGGGGATTGGGCTAGATGTGTTCTTTCTGAGCAACAACAACACGGACTACCAGAGTGGGACTCCGAGGAGAGGAGAGGAGAGCGGAACGCCTTCACTTTCCCAACGCGAGGTCACACGCATCGATGGCAAATCTCCCCAGACACCAGAAGACCTTCGGTGGGTGGCCAAATCCCTATCCCCGACGGAATCCTTTTGTTTATGGATCGTAATCGCAAGAAAAATAGCTCGGAAGCATTCTCTTTTTTTTAGTAACTGAAAGTCAGGCAAACAATCTTTAATGATTAATGAGGCGCACACAAGAGAATGAGAGAGTGGGCAAACGATAGTTGTTCCGTTTTGGCAAAATGAATTTCGGGATTAGTGTAATTAAAAACGGGAAGTGTTGTCCCGCTGGATAAATTCAAGGGGAAAAATAGCGGAGTATGAACATTTAATCTTTAATTCATGGTAACATTGCTCTGTGCTATGCCTCTGTTCTCTTGGAGGGATGTCATGACAGAAATGCAGTATAAATGAGACCAATCAAAGCTCCATTTGAGGCTATGCGTCGATTAAAACTGTCATTTGGAGCAAGGCCAATGACTGGGATGATGTAAACTCATTTTTTTGTTAAATACTTAATGTAATGCGAAGACGTTCTGATATGAACATACTGAATAAATCATTTCAATCGGGGAAATTCCGTCCCTCTCTTTATCAATGTTTCACACAAACGCAAGCATGTAAACGAAAACACTCCTCATACACACACACAGACACAGACACCTGCGCACGCAATCACACACACACACACACACACACACACAACCCATTTTCAGGATGGATTATGCGTTCTCCTCATTTCTGTTTAAAATACTGTGAAGCACTTTCAATGTCTTTTCTCTTTTTACATAACTGCGCTCTTACATAATCTTCATGGCGTTCGGTCGACTGGCCCTTTTTACAAAAGCAGCTTATCCATCTCCTACTTCTCCACCCACTCTCTGTTACCGCTGCCCACCTAATATACAAACCCATTCAATATTAATCCTTTTCCGTGTTGAGTCGCCGCATCTTTCAAAAGGCATTACCGTGCATTCTTTATCTGCTCCTCTCAAATCACCGACAGGCGCTTATGAAACGACAGTGGGGGGGAAACTTTGCAGTTATATTTACTTATAAAACAATCAATTGTGGGTTTTCGCCCATATGGAATACGTGTATTGACAGTGTGGGGGGTTAATGTGATAATAATACTGCTTATTGCTGTCCACATTGATCCACGAGGCTCAAGGCTGCATATGTGGGTGTCTGTGCTGTCAAGCAGCCCAACCCCTCTTGGGACATGTGACACAAATCTAATGAAGGCCTTGGCTTGGAGCATCTATGTTCTTCAGAAAGATAAGGAATATGTTATCAGAAATGTTTTAAGTTGGAGAAGATTGGAGATCACCAAGGAGTCTGACAGCAATATCTGAACACACCGTTTCTACCGTTGGGCCGAATCGTTCGGAGCAGCCGCTTTCGAGGAACCACTGTGCTGGTATTTTGATTTTGTACATTTCAGACAATTCCAAGTGACGCCAGTCAAAACAATAGGCAGAGACACCACGGGACGGCGCATATTTATGACATATGCGGGATGCTTGGCTGAGTCAGGACGCTCTGATTGCACAGTAGTTTTCCTTGGCTAGTGACACCGTCCCAGTTTAGCTCCAACAGATGGAAAACGTGGTTGGAACTGCACTCATGAATCCACTTTGGAGTGGTTTGGTGCTTTATCCAGTGGCTTAAAAGAGACACTGAGTACTGGTAGGGTGTATGTGTGTGTGTGTGTGTGTGTGTGTGTGTGTGTGTGTGTGTGTGTGTGTGGATTTACTGAGGCACTGCAGTGAAGGTGGTCATCAGAACCTCCCAAGAGAAGCATTTGATTGGACAATGCAATAAAGAAGGTAGATAGAGGCGGGAAAGTGTCTCAAAAACAACGTTTTTTTTTTGCAAAGTAATACCATCTGACAAGAAAGTAATGAAGTTAATTTCAACCTTTTTCCCGAAAGAGCCTTTTGTATGGAACATGCATTGTTGGATGACTACCAGGAACAGCATTTGTTTTGACAGACTGTGCCACTGCACAACAAAGATTTTAATTGGCTCTTTGAAAAAGGTCAGCTCTCTTTTTTACAAGCCACAAATTCCAACTGAAAGGTCTCCCCATTGAACACCTGAAAGCAAATTATCTATGGCATCATGACTAGCTTATAGAGCCTTGTACAGAGCTAAACTACATCAAGTCAATGCCGAAGAACAAAAAGTTCCTTTTGTTACAAACAGCTGCAGTTTGGAACCCTAAGTTACATGTTTATTGGCCTATTGCCATAGAACCTTTAAATGTTGTACACAGAAGAATATTTCTTAGGCTTTTCTATGGATATCTGGCCAAATTTTCCATATTTGAAGCATCCTGCATCAATCATCAAAGCATCTTAGCTGTGAATATCCAGGCTTTGCCTTTGCACTTAATCTATGAGGCCATCACAACACATACAGTACCAATGCTGAATCAATCATGTCACACTGTATGCTGTGAAGCTACATTGAAATAGACTATTTTGCAGTGCATGTGTGGTAATAGCAGAGAAGCATCAGCAGAAGCAGAAGGGTGGGGGTTAATGGAGCAGGGCTGCGGGGTCGTCTCTTACCTGCTGGGTACCCGGCCTCTCTTGCCCAGGGGTGACAGCAGCTTGTGTCCCTGAGCCGAAGAGTCGTCTCTCTGCTCGCTCTTCACCAGAGCCTGGGCGGCCGAGCGGGGGCTGGACGAGTAGCGGCCCCTCAGACGACTGGCCCCCTCATAACCTGACAGCATGGCTCTGGGCGTAGAAGGAGGAGAGAGAGAGAGAGAGAGACAGAGAAATAAAGACATGAGGAGAGAGAAGAGAAAGACAGAGAGAGAGAAAATGTGTAAAGAAAAGATAGTTGGGAGAACACCGAGCACGAGAGAAAAAGAGCAGGAAATAGAGCAAGAGACAAAGAGGGAGAAAAAAAGAGACAGAGAGGAAGGAGAAAGAGAGAGAGAAAGAGAGAAAGAGAGAGAGAGAGAGAGAGAGAGAGAGAGAGAGAGAGTGGAGGGAGAAAGGAAAAGAAGTAAACAATGTGAGTGAGAGGTCACATGAGGAATTTGGACAATCAAGGGAAGAAAAAAAACCCCCACCACAACAGGCCTAGAGAGAAGCCTAAGAAAACACAGGCTTCTCTTCTCATCTCTACAAGTTAGGCTAGTTTCGAGCAACAGGGAAATAAGAGGAAAAAACCTGACATGTTTGCTCAACCAGCACTTCAGGCAAGGCTGCAATCCATTGAGCATATAAAACATAAACTACCCTGACTTACCCCAGCAGAGAAATGCATCTATACCAACGCCGGAGGAGGCCAATGCATTTCTATACTGTTTATATAGAAATGATGTGCTCTTGAATAATGCACGCTGCCTACACTTGCCCTCTAGGCACTCCCTGTACATGAATACATCTATTTCCTTTCATGTGGCATTGCAGCGTACTGTGGCATAGCATACCCCCTGAGGATGATGTGGCTCTAGTGCAAGTGCTACCTGTCAGGTGGGATTCTGTCACATCTGCATGTTTTTTATTTTCATTTATCACTCACTTCCATCATTCTAGCCATCGATCACCTCTTCATTTCACACTAGAAGCTGGTATCTTGTATTATTAATCACAATCACGTGTGATAGAATTCATAAGGGTAATACGTGTTTGCGTTAAAATAAAATACCCAAGGCTGTTACTGTACATGAAATAAATTTTTCTATTAAAGACGCCCACCACCATGGAATCGGAAGTGGGTGGACGACTGGACAGGCTTCCCAAGCGTCCCAGCCATCGGCCAGCGGGCCAGGCAAACACAGCAAGCGGCTGTCACAGGGCAAGCAAATGCAATTTCAGTGCAATCCTCCCGACAGAAGCCTAAGCTTTTACACGTTGCTGAGTCAACGCCTCGGCTCACTGCTGTTTCCCCCCAGCTCCAGCGGAACAGATGTGAGCTATGGGAGGAGAGGGGGGGCTGAGAGAGCACAAGACAGACAGAACGCATGAACGCAAGAATAAAAAAGAAAGAAAGAAAAACAGAGCAGAGAGTGGAGTAAGCAAGAAAGCAAACAGGGAAAAAAAGACAGATAGACAGAAACACTGAGAAGTGGAGATAAATTGAAAAATGTGGAAAAAGAAAGTAAGATAAACGAAACGAAAAACAAAGATAAAAGAAACAACCCCCCCCCCCAGCTCTGGTCTCTCGAAAGCGGAGTGAACACAGTTGCTAAGCCCTCATTTGCTAAGGTGCGCAATATGTGAATCATCCGTGAGCAAGCCTGTGGTGTTCGTGACGGGACACATAATAGCTTAATAAAAGTGTGAGAGTGGCAGATATGGATTAGGGTGTGTGTGTGTGTGTGTGTGTGTGTGTGTGTGTGGGGTTTGGGGGGTGGTCATGGCTCATGTGTTCTGGTAAATGTGGATCGACGAGAAATCTATACGTCAGTGTTGTAGTGGCTGCTTTCATGGCTGGCATTAATCATAGCTCAGTGTACACAAGTCATTTCATATCTACTCTGCTGTGGGCCAAATCAAATCCGCCGTGTGAGACACAAATCCAACAGCAGAAAAGTATATATACAAACGCTGGACTTGAAGTGATTTCACAAACTTCAAAGTTGAGTTGAGTTGGGATTGACCTCTGTGAATACTGCCTACACAGCATCTTTCAGGAGGCATTTAAGAAAAGCAAAAAACTTCGCTGGTTTCCTGGTGGGACTTAAGACTTACATTTCACCCACAAATTAAATCTTCAAAAGACTAATCAAAATGAATTAGTCACTCTTTGAACTACAGCAGAATGTTGTTCATCATTTTAACACATCAAACAGTCATGCTAATAACTGCTATATTGCTATATATCATATTGTACAGAGGCCAATCAACTCACTGTTGATTGGCCAGAATGGTGTCCAAGCCACATTGTTTATTTCCTGTTTTTCCACAGGATTAAGACTGTGTACACGTTTTTGAGTGTGTGTGCATGCATGCACACACGCACTCACACACACACACACACAGACACAAGAGACAGCTAGAGGACCGCTAGAGGACCACAAAGAGAAATTAGCTGAATTTGTTTGAACTTTAAAGCATTATGGATTTAAATCACTGACTGTACCTTTCATGGCATACTTAGTGTGCTAACAACTGCTTCTATTTCTCTAAGCATTAAGTGAAATGCTTGATGCCCAGTGGATGTCTGTCTGTTGAGGATATGTATGTGTGTGTGTGTGTGTGTGTGTGTGTGTGTGTGTGTGTGTGTGTGTGTGTGTGTGTGTGTGTGTGTGTGTGTTGGCACTGGGGGGACGGTGGGAGCTCACATACCTGGTTTCCATGTGACCTTCATCCTCTTCCTTGCCGTCGTCCTCCTCCTCGGGGAACAGCCGCTTGGTCTTCTGCACGAAGTGCACCGGGACGAAGGTGATCTGCTTCTCACCACCCAGCCGGTCGGGCAGCACCACCTCCTTTTTCACGTTGATGTCGGAGTAGGGACAGCCGAAGGCACTGCGGAGAGACAGAGAGACAGAGAGAATGAGAGAGAGAGAGAGAGAGAGAGAGAGAGAGAGAGAGAGAGAATGACGTTTAAGTTTACTTTACTCTCTGTAAAAAGAGAGAGCGAGAAAGGTAGAGACGAGGTGGACACTAGACAGAAGGGCAGTATATAGAGGGGCAGTATATAGAGGGAGGGGCAGTAGTAGGGGCAGTATATAGAGGGGCAGTAGTAAGGGCAGTATATAGAGGGGCAGTAGTAGGGGCAGTAAATATAGGGGCAGTATATAGAGGGGCAGTAAATAGAGGGGCAGTATATAGAGGGGCAGTAGTAGGGGCAGTATATAGAGGGGCAGTATATAGAGGGGCAGTAGTAGGGGCAGTAGTAGGGGCAGTATATAGAGGGGCAGTATATAGAGGGGCAGTAGTAGGGGCAGTAGTAGGGGCAGTATATAGAGGGGCAGTAGTAGGGGCAGTAGTAGGGGCAGTATATAGAGGGGCAGTATATAGAGGGGCAGTAGTAGGGGCAGTATATAGAGGGGCAGTAGTAGGGGCAGTAGTAGGGGCAGTATATAGAGGTGCAGTAGTAGGGGCAGTATATAGAGGTGCAGTAGTAGGGGCAGTATATAGAAGGGCAGTAGTAGGGGCAGTATATAGAGGGGCAGTATATAGAGGGGCAGTAGTAGGGGCAGTATATAGAGGGGCAGTAGTAGGGGCAGTATATAGAGGGGCAGTAGTAGGGGCAGTATATAGAGGGGCAGTATATAGAGGGGCAGTAGTTGGGCCAGTAGTAGGGGCAGTAGTAGGGGCAGTATATAGAGGGGCAGTAGTTGGGGCAGTAGTAGGGGCAGTATATAGAGGGGCAGTATATAGAGGGGCAGTAGTAGGGGCAGTAGTAGGGGCAGTATATAGAGGGGCAGTAGTAGGGGCAGTAGTAGGGGCAGTATATAGAGGGGCAGTATATAGAGGGGCAGTAGTAGGGGCAGTATATAGAGGGGCAGTAGTAGGGGCAGTAGTAGGGGCAGTATATAGAGGTGCAGTAGTAGGGGCAGTATATAGAGGTGCAGTAGTAGGGGCAGTATATAGAAGGGCAGTAGTAGGGGCAGTATATAGAGGGGCAGTATATAGAGGGGCAGTAGTAGGGGCAGTATATAGAGGGGCAGTAGTAGGGGCAGTATATAGAGGGGCAGTAGTAGGGGCAGTATATAGAGGGGCAGTATATAGAGGGGCAGTAGTTGGGCCAGTAGTAGGGGCAGTAGTAGGGGCAGTATATAGAGGGGCAGTAGTTGGGGCAGTAGTAGGGGCAGTATATAGAGGTTGAGACTGGAGAGGGAGGGGAAGAGGAGGTAAAACAGTGAAATCCATCAAAAGAGGAAGATGTGCAGAAATAGATGGAGTGTGTAGGAGAGAGAAAAGGAACATATCAAACACTACGGAAATGGAGGTAGGGTGAGGGTGCAGGAACAGATATGAAGATAAAGAGACCTAGAGAGAGACACAGAGAAGGGAGGGAGGGAGGGAGGGAAAGAGAGATGGAGTGGGAAGGGAGAGGGAGATAAAGGAGAAGAGAGAAAATGAAACTGTTCAAACTTACAGAGAGACCACACACGCACACACACACACACGCACACTACCCACAAAGCCTTCCTTCTTCAAGGCGCCTGTGTGAGAGCGGCACAGAGGGCTGGCGCTGCAAGTAGCTTCTGTCACTGCGCATCACATAAACCAACTTCCTAAGAACCTCCATGATCTGCGTTTGAAGGGATGAGACACAGTGGCGGTTCCCAGCAGAGGCAGGTTGGAACAAGTACAGAGGGGAACTTCAATCCTCTCACTAGTGCACTGCAGTAGGCCTCTCCCTCATGCAGCCCTTACTGTACAAGTGCCACGTCTCACTAATGACTTATTATACACATTAATATCACTATGTTTGCTGACAAAAGAAAGGTGGTGTGTTTCAAACTGCATTTATTGTAGCAATACACATAATATTGCCCCTTTTATTGTTTTCTTTAATCATTTCGTAAAAATAGCGTAGAATATCTGGGGGAGACTTCAGGTGGCGATAACAGGCTCATTTAAAATCCATTACCTTGCCTTGAAACACAGTTCAATTTTTCTCCACTGTTTTTTAAAATCCAAGCACAATTGATTATACGTGAGGTGCGAAAACACACAAAATCATTGCAGAACCATTAAACTAGAGGGGGAGAGAAAGCATAAAACAAACACGTCACCTGTGAAATGAACTCCTCTGAACACAAACAAGCCCAGGGTTCTTCTTCCACATAAATGCTATTTTTTAATTCAAGCCTTTCCCTTTCTTATTACGATCACACTCTCTTACCATAACACTCTCCTCATTAATTACTAGCAATAGAGGCCAGCACAGGTCACCTTCCTCTCTCTCTTGGTCGCACACACACACACACAAAATCAAACAAAGACATCCATTAATGTGTGTGAATGTGTGTGTATATGTGTGTGTGTGTATGTGTGTGTGGCAGTTCAATGGCACAAGGCTGGTCGTTACCCGGGGCTCTAGGCTCTCCCTTCCCCACATGTGCGTGCCCATCTGGCTGCAGTGGCTTTGTGTCCTGCTGGGGCTGGCTGGCGCTGGAGAAGGGACCGTCTCCTGCCATTATGCCTCCGCCGCAGAGACAAGAGCAGCATATGGCTTGCGTTGCAAAGAGGAATATGATTGATGAGACGTGGGGCGCTTCAGCACAGGCAATAATTCACCACTTTCTTTTACCACGACAGCACCTCCCCCCCCCCCCCCCAACATATCCTCTCAACAACACACACTTCATATTTTATGAATAGTTACTAATCTTATGAAACGAGAGATGTCTCTAGCCTGGGTGTTCCCATGCTGCCTTGCGCGCGAGTTGATTCACGCTGCTAAGGCAGCCTGGAGACCATGGAGCAAATTTTCGCCTGAGATAGGGGACCAATCACAGAACAAGGGGGAAAGCCAGACGATGATGAGCTATGCACAGACGCATTTGATAGACATCCGTGGCACCCAATAAACGGATCTGGGCATTTTTTTCAAATACGAGAAAATTAACGTTTAGTTCCCAGACCACGTCTCATTGAGAAGTGGTGGCGCTAGCCAGGCTAAGATGTCTCAGCATTTTTCAAAAGCCTATGGAGCCATTAATTGCCAGCACGCATCGACTGGCATGGAGGAAGAGGAAGACGAGGAAGAGGAGGAAGAGGAGGAGGAAGAGGAGGTGGGACACCTGCCTGATTTCAAATTCCAAACGCAGCGGTCCAATTACTTCATGGAAGCCAAGACTTTCCAAGCACAGATAATGAGTAGGAAGGACTGGAAGCGCGGCGAGAGGTCTACATTAAAGCAGCCGGTCTCGGAGGCTGCCAGAGAACAGAGCTGCCCATGCCTCTGATTCTAAAGAGACCACTGGCCTTTGAAGCGTCCTTCACAGCGAGGGAGAGATGGGCTGATGCTAATTTCAGATATCACGCCGAGACGCCATCATCGCCACCATCAGATCTTAATCAGGGAAGGTGAGAGCTGGGTGGCTAACCTCAGAGTCAAACACGGTAGCCATCTGACGCGGAGCAGCGGGGGTTAAACGCCAAACCGGCCCCCCGCAATAAGCATGGGGGAAGTCAACCATCTTTAAGGAAGTGTAATTACTGGTATTTGACATCTCTGCTTGGACCCCGGGTTTTTACAGGCCGATAAAACTAGTCAGATGGTGAGCGAGACAAGTCCAGCGGCCCCACGGCGTTCTACTCCATTAGTGGCAGTAGCAGCCAGCTCCCCCCAGGCCTCAGAGAGCTCCTCATGAATTTTATGCAGACAAATTGCACTGTGTCAATACAAGGGTGTTAAACTGTGCTGCCTGATTCAGGCGACAGACCGTGTGGCTCCTCAAGAGACGTATGAGGCAGCCAAAGAAGAAGAAAAAGGCAAAATTCGGTGATGGGCAATCACTTTAACATTCCATGCGACAGGCTATATTTTACATAATATAAAGACTATGATTAAGGACTCAATATATGACTTACAATACAGTACTCCTCTTCAGGTCCTATATATCATGCAAAATTCACTATGCAGCAATATCTCTTTCCACTTTCAATTCATGGGAAAGGAAAATAATCCAGCCAATCGTCCTCTACGCGCTGACACTTTCTGACAGCAGACCCAACCGTGTTGAACTCTTGTTGCTTTCTGGAAGCCGCACGGTGGATTTAATTTGACAACCTTGTGACAACATTTTCAATACCTCTCTGTTTAATTGGGGGAGGGTGTTGATGCTCGATGGGACGTCGCTGATGCCGCGTGAGCGTTGATGCCAGTGGTTCCCTGGGAACTTAAAAATAGACAGATGGAAAGAGGCTAAAATTATTGCTCTGGGAAAGGAGGAGACTCTCCTCTCCTCTGTCTCTCTTTCACTCTCTCACTCCATGGCCTTCTCTGCGGTGCCCACGGCATGGAGGAAAAAATCAATAGCAGCATTGGGAGTGATAGCACTGGGAGGTATTTTTGGAGAAGTTTGAGAAACGAATTCATCTGCCCCTCTTTGCAATTTTGTCTGAAACGAGCCAGTGGAAGTTCCAAAGATTAAGCAGCTAATCCCTTCACTAGGCCTCCCGGAGTCCACTGACGACAGTTTCTAGTCAAAATCTATGGTCCCCCCAAATGACCCGTTTGAGTTTCATCATAACGGCGAGCAATTACTAGGGCTATGCCCAAATAAAGGAATAAGTAATAAAGCAAAAACTATTTTCCGACTGCGACTATCACTCAACTGGCTTCATCAAGTCTAATGGCCTGGAGTGAATAAGAAGGCTTTAGTGAAGACGAGGGGAAACAGCGGAGGAATATGAAGTGCCTCCCGAAGTCGTGATTATGCGCTTTAATATGTTGCGTCAAGCAACGTTTTTATTACGCCGCCTTCGCAGCATGACAGATGGGCCCTGGATGTGGCGAGGGTTGTTTATTGTAATACCTCCGCTCTGGGTCCCCCCTCATCTGGGCTGCCAAGGCTTCCAGCGATCGCATTCACTCACCGACACCAGGCATTAAGGTAATGACAACAAGCAATAACGCCGCCGGAGTGGCAAAGCAGTCACAGACGTCTGCCAACTACTGGAGGGCCTCTGAAACTTTGTTTTTGTTTCTTGCAAATGAGGCTTTCTTTCATTCCAGCACCACTAAAAAAATTAAAAAGTATGACCGCCTGACACATAATTGGGCAATTTTCTGTTAATTGCATGCTAATGCATGCAAACGATATGCAAATTCTGCACTAATGAAGCTCAACTCCATCTAGAAGCCGGAGATGTGGAGAGGAGAATCATGGACGCCCAGGAGCTTTGGGACGGGTTATTCCATACGGCTCCAGGAGTCACAGTAATCAGAAATGCCTTTCAGAAGGACCTTGTCCCGCTGTTTCAAGATGAGGTGGAATTTGCAGTCTCCACAACCAATTGATTGGGCAGTGATTAGATCCCTCGGATAGGTGAGAAGCAAAAAATAGAAAAGGGTGCAGATGAGATGAGAGAAGAATGGATTGCATAGGTCACAGAGGACATAATGCACTCTGGTACAATATATGCAGAGCAGAGGAGGGCTACTATAGGCTAGAGTTTTTTGGGATTATTAATTGCTTTCTACATGTACATAAAATTCATATGATATATGATGGCAAAATAATGCTTGGGCAAAATGTCTCAATATATATGTATATCTAGTGATTTAGAAATATTTGTTACAAATATGTTTAAAATCCTGTTTGTATTCTATAATTTGTATTTGCCAGCTCTCAGAGCAGACCAAATCAAATCGATGTCTTGCTTGTAAGATCCATAAACCTTTGTGACTGTAGGAATGCAATATACTGTAGATGAGAGATGGGGAGGCATAGCCGGCCTAATCTTTGAACTACGGCCAGGAAAAAGTTTACTCCTTAAACATCTCTCTGTGCAAGAATTGCATTTGCATCCAACAACTGTCAGAAATATCACCCTGCTATCCTTACACACAAAAATGTGAATACACAGCACATGGACTTCACCTCACTGCCACACTAGCACCAGAACTCTGGACATATTATGGCGTTTCCAAGCCATAGACTATACTGTGCATATAAAGAAATTGTTTCAAGCTCACACCGCAAAGCAAAAGCTGACCTCCAGTCAATCTTCACTCTAAAATGTTGGTGTCCATATGCAGTAAACCTTACTGTGCAAACCACCAAACAGAATTTGCTGACGTCCAATCAATCTTCACTCTAAAATGTAGGTGTCCTGTTGCAGTATGCTGCCCAGCACAGCAGCATTTACAGCACTGAGAGCACAACACAGAGAAGCCAACTGTGAGGCATATTGTGTGCAAAGAGAGACCATCTTCTCTATGTAAAATCTCCCTTTGGCACGACAGCCTGTGCAAAGAGAGACCATCTTCTCTATGTAAAATACCCCTTTGGCACGACAGCCTGTGCAAAGAGAGACCATCTTCTCTATGTAAAATCTCCCTTTGGCACGACAGCCTGTGCAAAGAGAGACCATCTTCTCTATGTAAAATCTCCCTTTGGCATGGCAGCCTGTGCAAAGACAGACCATCTTCTCTATGTAAAATAGCCCACCTACTCACAAAGCTGCTTGACTTGATCCTCACTCGGACCTGCAGCACAGACACCCTCATGGTGATGCCACTCCATCTTTCTGAGCACTTCTTCATCCAGTTCAACGTCAGCCTGACAGAACAGCCTCCGGCTCCTCAGCCGATGGTCACGTTCCGCCGCAACATCCACAATCTGTCTCCTACCCACTTTTCCTCTGTGGTTCCCTCCGCTCTACCTCCACTCAACACCTTCTCCTCTCTGGAGGTTAATGAGGCCACAGACTCGCTCTGCTCCACACTGAGCTCGTGTCTGGACGAGCTGTGCCCTCTTACCACAAGGCCAGCCCGATCCAAACACTCTTATCCATGGCTAAATGATATCCTCCGATCACAGCGCACCAAACTCAGAGCCGCAGAGAGGAAATGGCACAAATCCAAACTAACTGATGACAAAACTACCAGACACTCCTAACCTCCTTCTCAGCCAGCATCAATGCTGCTAAGACGGCTTTCTACAATGACAAAATCAACAGCACTACAGACCTACAGACACTCGAAAACTTTTCTCAACCTTCAAATCGCTACTCAACCCTCAGCAGCCTCCTCCTCCATCCAGCCCCACAGCGGATACCCTTGCCTCATTTTTTAAAAACAAAGTGGCGGCAATCAGCACAGCAGTTAATTCTCTACATGCCCACAAACATGTCAGACTCAGATACTGCACTCTTACAACCTCTGGGGGCTGCTGGAACATATTTTTCAGCATTTGTGCCTCTCTCCGAGAGTGAAGTATCTAGACTCCTGACATGTAGCCGTCCTACCACATGCTCGTTGAACCCTATACCAACAAGCCTACTTCAGTCCATCAGCCAGACCATCGCACCAGCTATCACACATGTGATCAATGCTTCGCTAACCTCTGGCACATTTCCAACAGCGTTCAAAACGACCCGGGTAACACCGTTATTAAAGAAAACTTCTCTCAACCCTGCTCAAGTCGAGAACTACCGCCCTGTCTCACTCCTGCCTTTCCTATTCAAAGGCATTGAACGAGCAGTCTCCAAACAGGTCTCTGACATCCTTTCACAGAACAACCTTCTGGATCCAAATCAGTCTGGTTCAAAAGTGGCCACTCTACCGAAACGGCTCTGCTGTCTGTAACAGAAGCCTTAAAGGAAGCCAGGGCGACCGCTCGGTCATCAGTACTTACTCTGCTTGACTTTTCGGCTGCCTTTGACACGGTTAATCACCGCATCCTTCTCTCTATACTCGCTAACATGGGAATCTCCGGCTCTGCTCTCTCCTGGTTTGAATCCTACCTCACAGGACGCTCATGGCTTGGAAAGCTATCTGCACCTCACTATCTTACCACAGGGGTCCCCCAGGGCTCAGTGCTGGGCCCCCTTCTCTTTGCTATCTACACCACCTCCATCGGACAGATTATCCGTTCGCATGGCTTCTCATACCACTGCTATGCAGATGACACACAGCTCTATCTGTCCTTTCCACCTGATGACCCCTTTGTCTCAGCAAGGATCTCGGATTGCCTCTCAGACATAGCTACATGGATGAAGGCACATCACCTCCAGCTGAACCTTTCAAAAACTGAACTGCTGGTCCTCCCAGCTAAACCTACCATACACCTCGACATCAACATCAAATTTGACAACCAACTAACCTTCTCAGATCATGTTGCCTCAGTCGCCCGGTCGTGCCGTTTCGCACTCTACAACATATGGAAAATCAGGACTTACTTGACTCAAGATGCTACCCAACTCCTGGTTCAGGCAATAGTCATCTCATGACTTGACTACTGAAACCCCTTCAGATGATCCAGAACGCGGCGGCGCGCCTGGTCTACAACCAACCCAAAAGGGCACATGTTACCCCGCTACTCATTCAGCTACACTGGCTACCTATGGCGGCCCGTATCAAATTCAAGGCTCTAACGCTTGCCTACAAAGTAGTCTCCGGTTCTGCTCCCACCTACTTGAATGCCCTCATACAGACATACGCTACCTCCAGACCGTTGCGCTCCTCAGACGAACGACGTCTAGCTCTGCCACCTCCAAACTTTTCTCATCTGTTGTTCCTCGTTGGTGGAACAACAGATGGTGGAACAAAAAACTCCTGAAGACCCAGCACTTTAGAGAACATCTCCTCTCATAGCACTACTTACAACTAGTCTTGCTGATCCTAGCACTTACCACCTGTCTTGAACTGACACTCAACTGTTTAAAAACAGCACTCACTGATGCACTTATTCTTACTGTACTCTACCTTTTTCAAATTGTCCTAAAATTGTTGAGAGAATTGCTTTAAAACTTAAACTGTTTACCATGTTGTTAGTCGCTATGGTTAAAAATGTGTCAGCCAAATGTAATGTAATGTAATGTAATGTAATGTAAAATCTCCCTTTGGCATGACAGCCTGTGCAAAGAGAGACCATCTTCTCTATGTAAAATACCCCTTTGGCATGACAGCCTGTGCAAAGAGAGATCATCTTCTCTATGTAAAATCTCCCTTTGGCACGGCAGCCTGTGTGGAGCCCAGGGAATGACTCACCTGTGGTGTCCTGTGTATTTTGCGCCTTTGATGTGGCCCACACCACGGCATCCTGGCGTGGGACACACTCCCTGGGTGACGGAGCTCTTGAGGTCAGAAAGTCCTGTGTGTGCTGGACAGGAAAACACACACACACACAAACACACACACACACACACACACACACACACACACACACGTCAAAGACAAGCCGTGGATTTGTTGTCCCATATCTATAAATATATACACAAAGAAACTCACAAACACACACAGACACTGTGGGAGAGATGAAATACAATCATTTCACAACGTCTCATAGAGTGTAAGAGATAGCATACACTTAAGTTAAAGCTTCTGCTTAGAGTCTTTTGAAAAGCTAAATGTTTTAGAAAGGAACCTTTTCCCCCCACATAAATCTTTTCAGGGTCACAGAGGGACCTTCACAGCTGAACACCGAAGCTCTCAAGTCAAAGCCAAAGAACTCCACATAAGACCTCACAAGAGAGAAGCAGGAGAATATTTAACAGTTCCACTGTATGATGAGGTCTACATTCAGAGAGTACACATTTCTACCACCTATTGCTTTCTCTGTGATGGGAACTCAAGATCTTAGTGTTATTCCTGACACTTCTACACAGTGACAAGACTGGCCAAATAGGAGAGTAATATACATCAACACCTTCTGACCAACAGGGATGCCTGTTCATTTAGCGTTGAAATATCTCTCCCGTTGTTACTGTGCCTCACCTAAAAAAGGGACGAATCTGGACAATACCGAGGCTTCCCACACTTAAGAATGGAGGAGAGATTGATTCAACATCATCACTGCTGATCAGGCTATCGCACCTCTCCCCCACATGGTGACCACGAGCAGGGCGGCAACAATGGCTTCAGCCAATGGCCATCAGTTTCTAGCCACACGACAACCCTCACAGAAACTCCCCTCCTCCTCCTCACACTCCACTCCCCTCATCCCCCCCATCATTTCAGCGGACCAAGTAAGTTACTGTATCTTTTAAAAAAACTCCATCCTCGTAAGGCAGCCGGGCCTGACAGACTGTGTCCAAGGCTGCTCAAGGCCTGTGCTGCTGAACTGGGGGAGCCACTGAAGCACATCTTCAACTGGAGTCAACGTCTCGGACAAGTTCCAACACTGTGGAAGACATCATGTCTCACCCCTGTTCCCAAGAAACCACACTCTAGCGAGCTTAATGACTTCAGGCCTGTCGCTCTAACATCACATGTGATGAAAACAATGGAGCGGCTGGTCTTAGGTATGCTCAGAACCCAGGTACGCCATGCACTAGACCCGTTACAGTTTGCATACCAGGAGAAAGTGGGCGTGGACGATGCCATCACTTATCTTCTACACAGGACACATTCTCACCTAGACAAGGGGAAAACTGCTATGAGAATCATGTTCTTTGATTTCTCAAGTGCTTTTAACACCATCCAACCCCTCAGACTGGGAGACAAGCTCTTGCAGATGGCTGTGGACGCTCACCTGGTAACCTGGATTACAGATTACCTGACCGAGCGACCACAGTTCGTCAGACTGAAGAACTGCCTCTCTGACACTGTGATCAGCAGCACCGGAGCGCCACAGGGAACTGTGCTCTCTCCAGTCCTGTTCACCCTGTACACATCTGACTTCTGCTACAACACCGAGTCATGCCACATGCAGAAGTTTTCTGATGATACTGCAATTGTGGGGTGTATTAGGGACGAGCAAGAGGAGGAGTACAGGAGCCTGGTGGAGGACTTTGTGCAGTGGTGCAAACTCAATCACCTTCAACTAAACACTTCAAAGACCAAGGAGATGGTGGTGGATTTCCAAAGGTCTAAGCCCGCTCTGCTACCAGTCTTCATTGATGGGGTCAATGTGGAGGTGGTAAGCACCTACAAGTATCTGGGTCTCCACCTGGACAATAAACTGGACTGGTCAGCCAACACTGATGCACTCTACAAGAAAGGACAGAGCTATGTTCTATCAGTCTGTTGTGGCCAGCGCCCTCTTCTATGCAGTGGTATGCTGGGGAGGAAACACAAAGAAGAAGGATGCTGGGCGACTTGACAGGCTGGTAAGGAAGGCTGGCTCTGTAGTGGGAGCTGAACTGGAGTGTATCACTTCAATATATGACAAAAGGACCCTAAACAAACTGATCAACATCTTGGACAATGAATGTCATCCACCATCAAAAACCAAAAGAGCTTGATCAGCTGGAGACTTGCACAACTTGCACAACTGAAAGGCTGAGGAAGTCATTTGTTCCTAGGGCTATTGAACTGTTCAATGCCTCACTAAAGGGAAGAGGAGAGATAGACTTCTCTGCTTAGTCTGTCTGCCTCTCCACCCTCTCCATGTCCATGTTTTTTGAGTACTGACTGCCCACTACTGCTTACTACCGTTTTACTATTGTACACAGCCTAATGTTTTCACTACTGTTTTACTGCTACACTGTTTTTCATGCTATATTAGCACACATGATCAATGGCTGCGGTCAGGCTTCTGATACAATACTGAATGAATGAATGAATGGCTATAACCCTATTACCTCAACCTGTTCTTGCACTGAAATAGTTTTTTATTTTACCTTGTCTACATTATACTTTACTCTCCTATTTGTCTATATTATTTATGCTGGTCTCTAGACCTTACTCTTGCACTGTTAGACTAATGTTGGACTACTTTTTCCACCTTCACCATGACACTCACTCTCTTGAGCACCTTGCCAGGCACACATAACTAAGGACTATGGTTGGACTACTGTTTGCACCTTCACCATGACACTCACTCCCTTTAGCACCTCACCAGTCCCGGCCCTGTCACTACAAGCGTCTTATGCTTGATCACCCTCAAGCACATTGGACTTTCTTAATTTAACTTATATAGTGTATTTAGTTTTGTTAGTTTTCTTATCTGTCTTATCTTCTACTGTCTTTATTGTACAGTGGAGTTTAGTTATATGTTTATACTTATACTTATGTTTACCATTTCTGCTGTAAGTGCATGTTGTGTGTTATGTCTGTATGCTACTGAGACCCTTGAATTTCCCCTTGAGGATCAATAAAGTATCTATCTATCTATCTATCTATCTATCTATCTATCTATCTAACATACATACGCTCGCTGAAAAAGCTGACGGGGTTGGAATAAATACACTCTACCCCCTCCTGAGAGGAAGTTTCAAAGTCATTTAAATTCAAAACTGTGTTTGAGCTTTACGTCAAACCCCTGAGGCAGTGCCACAAGACAACACCATTAACGTTATAACATCGGCTAATATAGATTGACAAAACACAAACAGAGGCAAGGGCTCCTGCGTTCAACTGGAGTTCTCCTATCTCTCCTTGTTCTCTGGAAACCTAACAATGTTGTGTGTAAGCTCAAGTCCCTGAATATGTTTACCGGGACGAGCAACAAACATATGTGTTTGTGGAGTTATTCTGTTTGAAAGCTATGTATGATGATGTCTGTATGATGGCTGTTTTCTTCCAGTCAATTCTCTTGTGCATTCATTTGCCCAGCATTGGCAATTCAAGTTGTTATGTCAGGGGCAATCTACCAGAGTTACTGGAGAAGGTAAACACAAAAACATGACATGAGTGGAAAAGAGGACAAAAGGTCAGAAGTTAGAAGTTGGACCACACATCACCCATTACAGTCCATTTAAAGCTTGAGGTTGCTTAGATCTGTAAATAAACATTTCACTGATGATGAGTGACTTTTGCATAACTACAGCCAGGAGTAGCCATTACATGGTTATGATTCACTCGAGTTCATTCCTGGATACAGAATGTGGGTGAAGCTTTTGGAATAGTAAAAAAAAGCATGCTTAGTGGAACAGCTTAAATCACAGCTGTTTGATTCCATTTTTGATCTGCTATGCTTTCCGTCTGCAGGCCAAAAGGGATGTGACAGTAGATGAGGCCGGTTCACCGTGTAACCTCTCAACCAAGAAACAGATTGTGCACAAGACATTAGGCACAGGTTGGAGCAGCTCCATAAATGTCAGGAAGATTTACCACTCGAGGTGGCTGGGAGGAAGCCAATCGATAGCGAAGATCAAATGAGTGCCGACTGCTGAGGTCCTTGAGAGAAGAGCGAGTGACAGAGAGAGAGAGAGAGAGAGAAAGAGAGAGAGAGAGAGAAGAGAGAGAGAGAGAGAGAGAGAGAGAGAGAGAGAGAGAGAGAGAGAGAGAGAGAGAGAGAGAGAGAAAGAGAAGTAAAAGAGAGGAGGTGGAGAGAAGGATACTCACTCAGGGGGGACTCCAGAGGGTGACCTGTGCGGGCACACCATCCGACAGGATGAAGGTCGGGCAGGTCGGAGTCCACCCAGAAATCAAACTTCTCATGCCAGCCATCGAAGTGGATCTGTGACACACAAACGGTTCTTCCTTAGAATTGCTTTCCTTAAATCAATTACACAATATGCTAAACATCAAGGAGTTCTGTTTTGATCTCCTAACAATGGCAGACAACTGCTGTGTACCTGTATTTACAAAAAACAGCCAATTCAGTTATGTGATACATTAAGAAAATGTAAGAGGTCTACTCTACTTACCTAAACACCTCCATAAGGAATTTGAGACAAATCAATACAGAGGTTACTACTGAGAGGTTTCCCACTTACGGTGGCTTCTGAGGTTAAGTGTACAGTAGCTGTGATACCTGTGATCACAAATGGTGTTCAAAATTACACACATATTCAAAGTAGACTGGTTCTTAAAGGTAGTGCCACTTTGTAAAAATAAGACCTGTTGTGTGTTAATTTAACAGTTTTTACATCTGATCCAAACGAGTGATCAAAACTCTTAATAGTGGACAAAACTGTTTCTCAATGGCTGGAGTGCATCTTGAAATCTTCTAAAGGAGGCATTAACAATGTCTCAAGTGGTCACAGCCTGGCAGCTTTGTGGTTTCAGCACTTGACTCCCGGCCTGGCAGTGCCAGATCACAGAACAGCCCAGTTCTGGCTTGAGCTGTGGACTGGACGCTCTCAACTGAGAAGAGTTACATGTAGGCTAAGCTGAAAGAGCACGGCCAACTGAAATCCAGGTGAGACCAAATGGTTGTAAGTACAAGAGGTTGAAAAGAACTGACAAGCTGGATCAGGGAGTACAGTATGTGGACAGACTGGTGCTAACCTATTTGGAAAAAATCAGATCAGCGTCTATGGTGGGGGATTCACTTCATTTCAAGCCTCACTTATCCCAACGCGTACAGTTTAACTCACTGCAAGAACAAGGAGATGATTCAGGCACCTTAGTATAATTAAAATGAACTCATCAACATCACCATTCCAATCAGAATCCAATAGATTGTTGTCACCACTTTTGACATGACTCCAAATGAATCATTAGCACAAGACAGCAAGGGGCAATGCACAGGGCACATACTCTCTCTTATAGTGCAGTGCTGCTTAAAAGACATTAGCACAGGCTTAAAAGAGACAATAGGTCATAAACTCCCACGGAGT
Source organism: Alosa sapidissima (assembly GCF_018492685.1). Classification (NCBI taxonomy): domain Eukaryota; kingdom Metazoa; phylum Chordata; class Actinopteri; order Clupeiformes; family Clupeidae; genus Alosa; species Alosa sapidissima. The sequence goes on from NC_055973.1 coordinate 3,329,639, forward strand.
ATTCATATAGACTAATGACATACGCAATCTAAGTGCTGTAATGATGTAGCCCTAGTCAGTTTTGTGTGTAATTCAATAAGCACTGTTCAAAAGAGATGACTACTTCTCAGATGAATGAATGAAGTGTGAATCAATGCATCTGCACAGCACACAGCACACAGCACCGAGACATGAAAACAGCTCCAATGAGTCGGGACGTGCCTGTCTGCATGCAGGAGCCTTTCAGAGGCTACACCAGGCTCGAGATGTAAATTATTTATTGCACTGAGCCTGAGGTATCAGGAATGGACTGCTCAGTGTAATCAGATGATGATGATGATGCTGCTTACACACACACACACACACACTTACACACACACACACTTCCAATCTATCATCTGCTCAAATCTAATTGTTTTCTTTACACACTCACACTTTTCATCTTTCCTATCCAGCATAAACTACATAAAGCTCTCTCTCACACGTATTGTACACATATTTTTCATATCCTGCATGATCCGCACAGATCATTTTTTGACAAGTTTTGCCAAGTGGGCACTATGGGAGATTTTCACAAATTCATCACAACCTCGATGAGTCTACATCAATATCACACACAATACCCGAGTCGAGTATTTCTACCCTCTTTAAAAAAAAAAAAGAAAAAAAAGAAAGAAAAAATCAATGCATGGTACAATGCCAGACTGCACTGCATGTTGCTGACTATTGCTGCTGATCTTGCCATTCATCTTGGCCATTTAAACATAATTAGTGGCCAATGTGCTGACAAACATCTCTTAGAAATAGTGACTCCTATTCATTCAGGGAAGTCATTACTTCTTCAACCTGAAGGGCAATTAGGAAAGCAGTCTTTAATGTGGCATTAATATATGGCTGAGCAAATTTACCTTTGCGTTTAATGACTGCCCTCATGTAGTTAAATAAATATAGAAAAAATGTCCAGTGAAGTGGGTCTGATTAAGAAAGATGGCTCCTTGTAAAGAGAAAGATCAATGCAAATCAATATGCAGTCTTGCCCCATGTTTGAACCTTTGAAGTTTTGTCCTGGCTGATGACTGATCAAACAATTAGGTATTAATAACAGTGAGTTAGCAGAGACTGTTCAAACATGGATTCCCATGATCCAACATGAACAGTTATAGTCAGTCATATAGCTATAATGCCAGGGTTATAGCAATCTGATGCCCAGTTAGAGTCAGCATAGATGGGCGTACATGCACCAATCTTACCACGGCCTCTACTGTATGTGCTTCTGCTTGCTGATACAGTACAAGCCTAAAATGAAATATTTTAGAGAGGGCAAGCTATACAGAAATATCAGCGCCTGCAAAAGATTTGAGAACTGATTATCACTTAAATAGTCCAAGTTACACTAACAGATATGATCTTTGCTTTAAATGTGGTTGTTTGTGGATTTGCACACTTAGGAATCACAAATGGCTTCTCATTTATTTTTCTCATATCTGAACGTTTTTTGTTTTGCCACCGTGACGGAGTTATTTGGCAGGTAGATGGCAGATGCTTTGTACTACTAACCTTGTAAGTTTGCGCAGGCAAAACTCACAGTTTTAGTTGATTCAAATTGGGCATGTACTGTACACTAGCATGTACTGTTCAGTAGTGTGAGATGTTGTCTAGAACAATGCAGTGTTGTAGTAAGCTACAGTAAAAGAAAGCAAAGTGGATTACAGCACTGCACATGCACACTTTGGAGGCAGACCCACACACCGAGACTCAGTCCCATTTCCGCAAACACCTGCACAACTCAATCTACTGTAGCATCTTCACAAAGGACAGATCAACATATGCTACAGCCTCCAAGAGCAGAGCATTGTCCAAACCCCCACAACCTTCAACAGTGTCGTGTTGAACCATGTGTCTGACCAAACACGGAGGTCAGGGGTCGTCTCCTCACCTTGACCCGATAGTCCTCCGTGTCGACGATGGTGGCCACTCGGATCAGCATGGCGTTCCTCCTGTCCACCGCCTCAAGTTTCATGTTCACCTGAAAGTTGTGAGGAGGACTCTGAGGAAGAAAACACACACACACACACACACACACACACACACACACACACACACACACACACAGTTAAAGGCTAAAGTGATTCTGTGAAGTGTATTGGGTCTAATGGTACAGAGTGACATTAGTCACATGACCAGCTTTTGAAATGTACTCCTACATACAACATAGTAAAGCAGTCATGCAAGCACAGAAATAAACAACCAACTAGCCACCAAGCAAGACATGACACCACACCAAGCATTTCTTCCATTTGTAAAAGTAAAATGGCCAAGAAACCTCCTGAAAACCCAGAAAACAATATTTGTTTTTCACAATTGACTTCAGTAACACCCTGCAGAGGGCCAGCTAGTCATGTTTTTAATTTAACTGCCATTCAGATTTAATGCAGTTTCATGTAACCTTTGAGGTTTCATTTTCTGTCAAAGAATGGTGTTTAGTTTTATCCTTTTTTTACAACTTTTAAATATTATTGTACACTTCATCCTCAAATAAGACTGCAGTGTAGGAAAAGCTCACTGCAAACACACAATGCCACATACAACACACACACACACACACACACACAACAACAACAACAAAAACAGCACATCAATAACCACAGCTCACACTAAACACAAAAGACAGAACACAAACACAAGAAGTAGCTTATCCTCACCCACTCACACATGTGGACACACGCAGGCTCACACACACACACACACACACTCACACACACACACAATGATAAATGCGTGCGCAGATTGTATTGTATTGTGGCCGTGGCTCACACACTTTTTCTCTCCCAGCACTTACCATACAAAAGGCCTGGCTTTGAACAGCAGAGGCACCATTGTCTTCTAAGTACTCCTCCCAAAGGAAATGCTCTGGATTGGGGTGTCCTTGAACACAAGCCAAACACATAGTCAGATTGAAGCAGGAACTGTACGCATGCTTTTAAAACTACAAGCTTTGATACTGTCCCTCGTACAGGAACACCAGCGTACTGTAAATGCATACAGATGTTCAGTTAACAGACTCGGCTAACAAACACTCTTTGAGTCTCCGAGCCACCAGGACTTGTTTCAAAGACCACTTAATGGATTTGTGGGATTTGCCACAAGTGTGCTTCTGGGGCTGCCGAAACCGCATGGTCCACTAAATAGGCATTAGTTCCACCACGGGATACCCGGTTCTCAATTGTAACAGAACAATTTCAGATTAGAGTGAATGTGAGAGAGAGAGAGAGAGAGAGAGAGAGAGAGAGAGAGAGAGAGAGAGAGAGAGAGAGAGATTGTCTGAATTTTGATTGTGGATTGGATTGTCTGAAACACTCGTCCCCCCAAACCAAATGAGTTAGAACAGAGAGGGCTTTTGGGAGCTTGGTGTTTACCAAGTGAAAACTGGAGATGTTCAGATAATGGCCTTACAGTATCTAGCTTTGTCCTGTGTATATTTCAACAGCTGTGCTCAAACTCTACACCAAATGCACTGGATCACAGAGATGTAACACCTAGCTCTTTGTTTCTTGACGTTGTTTCTTGCTTTTTTTTTTTTAACTCAGACAACCATGCGAGGAATAGGTCACTACCCCGGTAAGATGTGAGCCTCAGTATCTGGAGAGCTTAAAGTTGTAGATAATGGTTCTATTTTTTGTTAAAATCAGCATTTGGTCCTCACCGTCTTCTAGTTGTCCATTCAGTGTTTGTGTTTAAAAAAAAAAAAAAAAAGAAAACTATGATGTCTGTGTACAGTCCCAGCTTTCTAAATGAGAATCGAACAGTGGCTTGATAAACAATCTCAGCCAATCAACAAGCTGCTTCAGAGGCATGGGAGAGAGGGGTGCAATTTGATTGGCTGTTGATCTCAAATACTGACAAACTTTCACAAGACCAAAACTGAACCACGAATGGCATCTATAACAATATAATGAGTGGTGCCAACACAGATGTTTCTATTCAGCAAAATACTTTCTCCAGCAAGTTCAAACACTTGTTCTGTTCTGTGGAAAGGATAAAAGACCCAAGCCCATGCAGAGAAAGTCAATTCTGATTCTGATTCCAACATACCCTCTGACTCTAAGCAACAGGACTAGCCTGGGGAATATATAGCCAGGATAATATTCTGATGACCACTACCGGAGGGAGCCACAAAATGCAAATGAACAGCCAACATGGACCTGCCGTTATTTGCAATGCATATGGAGCACAACTCAGGTTACTTAAGAAGAAAAGATAGCGTCCAGTTTGTGTTTGGTTCTGCTGTGCTTCGTCAAGTCATTCCTCTAAACGCCACCTCACAGGCGAGGCAAGTTTGCTATCAGTCTATAGCACACTTCCCTCTGGCCATGCTGCTAAGCCACACAGCCTACACGCTCTCAAGCAGAGCGCATTAGAGATGGGAGGAGAGGGAGATAGGCAGAGAGAGAGAGAGAGAGAGCGCACAAGAGAGACAGAAAGACAGGAAGAGATGGAGAGAGAGTGGCAGAGAGAAAGAGGAGAGGGAACAACAGAAAAAGAGAAGTAGAGAGAGAGTGAGTGAGTGAGTGAGTGAGTGAGTGAGTGAGAGAGACAGAGAGAAAGAAAATCTGTCAGAGCTGCAAACTTTCCAGTGGTCAATTACACGCTCTCTTAGCCAGGCGAGATATGGACCTGCGTTACAATAATGTTATACCTAACAGATAATGCTGTGATAACACTGAGGCCTCGTTCCCTCCTCACAGTGCTCATGCTCCATGCAGAGAGCAATCTAATGTACAATGATTCTGCTCTGGGAGGGAATCTTAATGGACCTAATGTCCGTCTGGATTTCACAGCAGAACCGAGAGAGGGAAAAAAACTTGATGACCACAGCGGTTTAGCAGCGGAGAGAGAAGAGGGAGAGGGGGGTTCTGGGGCAGGCAATTGGACTCAGCAGAACAGAACGAGAGAAAGAGACAGAGTGAGGGAGGGCGAGAGTGTGAGGGCAGGAGAAAGAGACACTCAGCAACGGAGTGATTTGGGAGGGTGGGAAGAGATAGAGTGCCCAGAGGGACGGTTTGGTTCTGCCCAGGTCTCCGCACCAAATACGCTGACCTGGATCCCCGCACTGTTCAGCCAGCGATGAACGCGGCACCTACAGCTCCTAAATCCACTCCCAGCAAACCACTTTAACTCAACCCGCACCATTCCCATTCCACTCCACTTTAAAGCACTTAACCAGCCTTTATTGGGCATCTGCACACTATTATAAAATTACTCACATTATCACTATGCATCGTTCTCGTGGGATTCACCATTTCAATTTGAACTCTGCAATCATCCTGTATAACACTACAGCTGCTTTTTGAGCTGCAGTGAGTTATTGGCGGCCTCACGATGCTATTGTTAGTAACTCCGGTCTGCATAAATAAGGGCCGCTGTGAGGAGCCTGCACGCTAGTGTTGGTGATCGCCACGGTGGGGTTCGGAGGCCCTAGCAGGAGAGTGACAATCGTTGAAACCATTTAAGATCAATGCCGTGCTGCGTAATTATAGTGGTCTATGTAATGGTGGCATCAGCGGCAGCTGCTCGGTGCGTTTGGAGCCTTTTGCCCTCCTCACTGGAGTGGACAGACAACATTGATCCGGCTGGCGCGGAGCTTTTCATTCTTCTCCTGCAATGGCGGCGGTAGCGGAATCGGAAGAGGCAATCAATGCCAGAAATGTGAGAGAAATGTCAAATCCGTCAACTGATTTAACAGTTTAAAAACAAAACAACAACACACAAATGCTTCCACGCTTCACTCCATGTTTGAAACACATTTTTTTTCTCAAACTGATCCTGGTTCAACTGCGCCTGTACAAACGGCTTCCTAAGGATGACTCACCTAGCGTGACATGACGGTAAACTGACAGGTCGATATCCACTGATGTCAGACGGATCGTAGAGACCTGGGGTGAGGGGTGTGGGGGGGTAAAATTGCCAGATTGATCCACGGGACTGTGAATCTGTGCGTATCTGCATCCAGGCCCTTTGGGGCCGATGCAAGGCTATATTGAATTAGGAGGGATAATCACTTGTCCTAATCAGCTGCATCTGCAGATACATCAGCGATGAAAACGGATGCATTAGGCCAGTGAATGCTTGGCTTAGCTTACGAGGCTCTCTACTGGAAAGAAATTAACACCATGGTAAAACCTTTTGAATTTGTGTACTTCAACTGTTAACATGGTCTTGAGTTCAAAAGTTTAGTGGCACACGTGTTGATGAAAGGATCCGCACTATACTAGGAGAAGCATTTGATCCAAATGTACACCAATTGGGTGTGTTGAATAAATGGGAATACAATAATATGTGTTAAAAAAATGTGTGCAATATGTGTGAAAAAACACATGATGTTAATACTACGCTTACACCAGTATTTGTGCTGATGCCAGTATTCGTTGGCAACCTATACATTTTCAGTCCCTGTTTAAGGGCTTCATTACAAAGCCGTATATAGAGAGAGAGAGAGTTTGGCCAACTCCCCTATGTTGGATACCAATGTTAGATCACCGATATAACAGAATATGCTATGTTGAAATAAATTGCTTATTTTCACCATTGTAACAGGCAATGTTATCATCAATGTTTGTCAATATGTAAAAGGCCCTTACAGAAATATTGGTCTCCAACATGGCACCCATTCGATTCCCTAGTTGGCCACACTCTCTCTCTATACGGCTCTGATTATTCACATTGATACATTTCAGGCTCAGGGATCTGAAAAGAAATGCATGCCCTGAAGCTAACTTCCCGAAAAAATTGTTGTGTTTCTTTAAATAGAGGAAAATATAGCACCCTATTTGGAGCTAAGTGTTACAACAATGCAAGCATCATTCAACGTTTACATTTTTAAATTAGACCAAGAAATGACTTAGTCACTTAGTCATGCCATTTGATGTTCATCAGATTTGCATTTTGAGACTTGCCCTCTTGGTAAAATACCAAGCTAAGCAAATTGTTCAGTGAAAAATGACAACCATCTCTGACCTTTACGAGTAAATGTCAGAAAGCCGCTGTTTAGGTGACTCCTGTCAGCTTGACACAGCACACAATGGATAAGGTAGGGAGAAACAGGCCTATGTTTTTCAAGGACAGCACTGAAATTCACTATAATAACGGTCTCATGGATTCCAGACACCACAAATGATAGTCTTTTGACGCTCCACTATGGTTAATGCCTTTAATGATCACACACAAGGGCATCAAGGAGAAAGGTGCTCGTTACCTTCACAGTGGAAAAAGAGAAAATGACAGAAAATAGATGGATCTGTCCAAACCTTGATGCATCTCTTACAAAAACATCAGATGACTGTAACTAACTCCTGATCAAAAATCAGGTGATTACAGGTAATTTAGGGGAGCGTTTGAATCCCTTTCAGAACTGATTTAATATCCATTCAAAGTGTTATAAGCAGCAATGTACAATAACGTTCCTAAACATTATGATAAGCTGATATTACTGCTTACTTTTCAAACATTATTTTTCTATTTCAACACTCAGTTATTATGATACTGGAATACGTCATTATCTTGGGTTGTTTGGGTTTTCAAAAACAATAAAGTGACTCAGTGACTTTAAATAGATTTAAATGTGACACAAGCAGTCTGTGTGTGTGTGTGTGTGTTTGTTTGTGTGTGTGTGTGTGTGTGTGTGTGTGTGTGTGTGTGTGAGAGAGAATCTATGTGTGTGTATATGACTGACTGAGTGAGTAAGTGAGTGTGTGTGTGTGTGAATCTCTGTGTGCGAATCTGTGTGTGTGTGTGTGTGTGTGTGTGTGTGTGTGTGTGTGTTTGTGTGTGTGTATGAGTGCATGTGTGAATCTGTGTGTGTGTGTGTGTGTGTGTGTATGAGTGCATGTGTGAATCTGTGTGTGTGTGTGTGTGTGTGTGTGTGTGTGTGTGTGTGTGTGTGTGTGTTAGTGTGAGAGAGAGAGAATCTATGTGTGTGTATGACTGACTGAGTGAGTAAGTGAGTGTGTGTGTGTAAATCTCTGTGTGCGAATCTGTGTGTGTGTGTGTGTGTGTGTGTGTGTGCGCGTGTGTGAATCTGTGTGTGTGTGTGCGTGCATGTGTGTGTCTAAACTTACCCTGAGGTGCTGTGAGAGGGCGTCCATGGTCCTGACACCATCCCACTGGGTGAATATAGGGGCTGCTGGCATCACACCTAACACACACACACACACACACACACACAAGCCATTTATTTATGACCACATAGAAACAAATGGTGCAATGACACAAATGCAGTAAAATACATACACAAGCTTATGGACCAGTGACATATCGCAGGTCTTCAAAATATCACTCAATAAGCATAATACTCAGTTCTTAGAGCTATAGTACACACTATACAGTACACACACACACACACACACACACACACACACACACACACAATAATATTACATATTAGCCTGGGCCATTGGCAAAGATTAAAGAGGTTAAGAAGCAGAGGCTTGACATTACAGTCCACAGATGACTGCACTTCCATTGGTCTTAAGTCTGAAGAAGAGAATCCAAACTTTATGGCAACAGGCTACCTGACTGAAGAGCTGTGCTCCTTGGAATCAGCTGGTTTAGTGAATGGTTAAAAGAAAATTACTTTTGTGGTAAGAGTATTTTTCTTTCTGAAGCCAGGCTACCAGCCTCTGAAAATATACATAAGACTTCACAGCCGCTAAGCACCTCCGGCTTTCTCTTGATTGTCGAAGAAAGTAGGGGGGGAGGGGGTTTAACCATCACTGGCCATTTCCATCTGAAGTCGGTGTGCTTGAAGGACAGAAGAATGGAGAAGAGGTGTGTGTGTGTGTGTGTGTGTGTGTGTGTGTGTGTGTGTGTGTGTGTGTGTGTGTGTGTGGGTGTGCTCAAACTTGCATGTGTGCCCACGCTCTGCACAATTAATTTCAAACACACATACTGTAGGGGCATAAACTCACACACATACACAATCTCTCACTCTTCAGGCTACCTGACTGAAGAGCTGTGCTCCTTGGAATCAGCTGGTTTAGTGAATGGTTGAAAGAAAATTACTGTATGTGGCAAGACTATTTTTCTTTCTGAAGCCTGGTTACCAGCCTCTGAAAATATACATAAGACTCCACAGCCGATAAGTCAGCCATCACAAGCAAATAAATCACTCTGAACCGTGCCAATAAATATATATCTATGCCGATACAAACAGATGTTGGGAGAATTGATTGACTTGTGAGTTATGGTTAGTTGGCTTGCTTGAGAGACAAATGTGAAACAGTGCTGCCCCAGTCTCATCACTCAAACAGAGGCAGGCTGGAGCACTGTTTGGAAAAGCCTCCACTCCACACAGGTGTTGTTCTGGGCTGTTAAGAGGGGAACATTCCCCCGATGGAGTCCAATGAGAAACAGCAGCTGCCAGAGTGGAGGAGAGAGGAGCCACTTCCACACCGTCAGAACAGCACATGAGTGGCAACCCAACACGTGAGGGGAGATTTCAACTGGTTGCTAAAACACATGTGCAGACATAAAACAAAAGGAAGCCACACTCATGCACACACACACACACAGTGCAAAGTGTCATCATCACAGGCCATTTTCATCTGAAGTAGATGTGCTTGAAGGACAGAAGGATGGAGAAGAGGTGTGTGTGTGTGTGTGTGTGTGTGTTCAAACTTGCATGTGTGCACGCTATGCACAATTAATTTCAAACACACACATGGGCATCTCACTCTCTCTTTTTCTCTGTCTGTATCTCTCTCTCTCTCTCTCTCTCTCTTTCACACAGACACACTTCAGCTAGGAATGGCCTGTGATGATTAGGCTTTGTGGATATGACAATGACATGAGATACACACAAACAGACAAACACATACATACACACACACACACACACACACACAGACACAAGAGCAACTATGTGTGTGCGCGGTAGAAATATGTGGGTGCAAACAGGATGTGATTGGTTAACTCTTAGAAACGTATGGACCTGGACACAGGATTAGGAGGGGAGAGCTGAACCTGGACATGGGGAGTTGCTTTCTGCATGTGTGTGTTGAAACCCAGAGAGGGAGCTGTGTGATTGGTGAGGGGGAAATGAGAGAGAAAGAGAAAGAGAGAGAGAGAGAGATAGAGAGAGAGAAAGAGCGAGAGAGGCGGAGGAGAAAGGGATTGGGAGTAGAAATCCAGAGAAAGGGAAATTCAAAGATGCAAGAAAGAGCAAGAAGACGAAGATGATGATGATGGGCAAAGATGAAGAGATCAAAAGAAAGGAGATGATCTTATAGAGGAGAAAAAAAGAACAATAAAGACATGACAGGAAAGAAATGGAGAAGGAAGAGAAAATTAGTGGCCAATTACAGTGGGGGATATGGAAAGGAAAGGAAGAAATGATTCTTAAAAAGGATAGTTCAAGGTGGAAAAGATGAGAGAGGGCAAAAGAGAGAGAGAGGGAGAGGGAGAGGGAGAGGGAGAGATGAAGAGTCCAAACGCAGCAGTCATTCCTCACAATTAACGAAAAAACAACCTAATCCTTGAGGAGAGCCTATTTAATACCTCATCAGAGGCCTGGCGCTTTATGCTGGATTGTATCTAATTATACCACCTCAATTCTCCAGAGCTTTCCATTGGCAAAGCCCAGGCATGTGTGCGCCGTTACGTAAAAACAATGAAATGAATCACTCCTTCTTTTCACCCACTCCCTCCCTTCCTCCCTCCTATCCTCCCTCCCTCCCTCCCATCCTCCCTCTCTTCTCCTCTAGTGAGTAAATGCACACATAAATAGCCCTCAATCAATCAACATCTGTTACAAAGCAGCCGCTCACAGCCCAATCTATGCAGCGTGCGACTCAATCCAAGAATACTCCGTGTAAATATGACCTGTTACGCAACACCATTCAGAGCATTATTTCATTATTTAGAACACAAGGATGAACCAGGTCACACAAAACGTTAATCAGCTGCAAATGGGTGGGGACACATTCAGCTCGGCTCTTTCTATTGTGTGCTGGGTCAGAGCAGTGGGCATGACCTGGGTCAGAGCAGTGGGCATGACCTGGGGCAGTCATGGATGATATCACTTATTACTTCATCAGTGGACACACAACAGGACTATATTTGATAAGATGCAGAGCCTTTAATTGAAAGCAAATAAGGGGATGAGAGGAAAGGTAATGGGCACAAGCAAATAAGTAGGTATTTAAGAGGATTTAAGGTGCATTAGATTTGTCCAATGAACCTTGCTGCAAGGACTACTAGTATTAATGGTTTAGAAAATCAAAATTACGTGAAAATATGACTAGGAGATGAGTGGCCGAGAATTAAATGCAAAAACTGAGATTACCTTCAATAAGAAAAAATAAATTCTCAATAACAGAGCGGAAGACAAATGTATCATTACATTACGTTTGGCTTACGCGTTTTTAACCAAAGCGACTAACAGCATGTCAGCCACACACAGCTCTAGAAACCTCAGGGACAGCAGCAGCGCGGCAGTGCAGAGAAGGGGGAGAGGAGTAGAGACTGAGAAGAGAACTTCACAACCGCGACTAAAAAAGGGCTTTGCTCTGAGACCGCAGACCTTTATACATTTGCTTTATGCTTTATACATGCTTACGGAAAAAAACAACCTTACAATTTAATTAAAGGGCCGTTCACACCAAGAACAATATATATAACTATAACTATAACAATAACTATAAAAATAATATTGATCTCATTAAAGAGAAACTATGCAGTTTTGGCCATTTCTTTGCTGTTTTCTCGCTTTTTGCTCGCAGGTTTCTCTGCAGAGCTCCCCCTACAGCCTCAGAGTTTATGATTTACGACACTCCTCAATCGGTCAGTCTGTCGTTTTCCTCTTCCCTGTTCCTCCGACAACGGTTTACACGCTTTCTGCTTCTTTTCGCTGACTGTCAGGACGAATGATTGAGAACCTCCATCGGTTCATTGTTCTAGCCGGTGCCTGGCGTGTATGTATGTAAATGCAGTAAAGCAATTCGTTACACTCGTTATACTTCCTGACACTGAGGCCGTCTGCCCGCCAGCCCAAAATTCCAAGGGTGTTTTTTCCGCTCACAGGTGCTAGGGGGAAGCTCACCATTCAACCCGAAATTCAATGCCCACCATTCAACCCGAAAAAAGTCATATAACCATTCCAATGACTCCGAAGCTGTTAAGTTAAGGTAAATTAAGCTAAATAACCTGCATAGTTCCCCTTTAATATGAATGACGAAGTCCACACATAAACTATATGGTACAATATGGTTGGGGATCACTTTCAGAGAGATTTTGAGAATGATAAAAAGCTGACAGCCAATCAGAACCCATTACATTTTAGCCATCACATTCATCAACACAAGGAGAGACTTTTCTTAACGTTGGTCAGTGTAGACGCTCTTATCGTTATAGTTATCATTATAGTGATCATTCCTGATGTGAACAGCCCTGAAGACGCAGCAGTATTCTGTCCCAAATGCATTTGACTGACACATGTAAAATGTTCAAACTAAAATCTTCAACTCAGGAGAAATGAAACCGCTACAGCAGCAGTAGCAGCCCATGTCACATGACTTGAGTTTGCAACTAGAGATTTGCAGGCCTGACATTTTCAATACACAATCTCAACACAAACAGATGTTGTGTTTTCCAAACCAGTTGAGACAATCTCCAATGTAAACATTGCAGATTGGGCTTCGCAGGCAAATTCCAAAGAGGCACATTTTTTGATAAAGTCGCAGGGAAGACCATGCAACATTTCTGCTTCAGATCACAAACTGCATGCAGTGACACCCCTAACACTGAGCTGCCATTGTGTGCGGTCATGAAAAATGAGAAATACAGTATTGTATTTTTTTATATATCAGTCGTATAAACTGTACTATAGTAGTATAGTTACTAGTTAACCTACTATAGTTACCCCCAGTCAGACAGCCAGCACCTTAACTAACAAACTTCCTGTGGGAAACACTGCTATCCTTTACAGAATGAAAAACTACACACACACAACCTTATACTATGATACAGACACACAGAATGTGCACAGAGTGAAAGGAGGAATATTTTCTGTTGGCTTGAAGTAGAGTTAATTATTGGAGGATTATGAGGTGTGAAAGCCTGATGTCGTACTGCTTAGCACATTCTAACAACATGCCTGTGCAGTGTAAAATACATTAATAAAGGGGCATCCCTGTTTGATAACATCTAGGAAGTCTGCTGTCAACGACCTTTTATTCTCAGTTAACAAATTAATAAGGCCACCATAAACATCACAAACTGTGCCAAAAATCCAATAAAGGAAGTGTCCTCTACTCCCATTGCATTTGCTACGGTCACTAGCATTTCATAGCTGCTTTCTAAAGAAATGCCACGGTCTTATCTGTGCCTTACCAATAGTCGTATGTGTCATCCCAGTTGTCGAAGTGAACCAGAAATCGATTGTCGGCGACGTCGGCCACTGTTGCCACGCACACCAGACACGGATTCTTCCTGTCCACCGCCTCCAACTTCATGCCGACTTGAAATTTCGAGTTGGTCGAGGTCTGATCGAGAGAAGCACTAGTCACTAAACCTGTCAATGCAGCTCTTCCTACACAGCAACTGCACCATTTCAAAGGAGAAGTTCCCATACTGTGCAGTCCCAGACTAAAAGATTTTTTCAATGGAGATTTCCTTTTTTTGTCAAAGTTTTCTTTTAGTTAAGGACTAGTCTTCATCCATGTATAGTAAACCGGCCCTTTATGTTTATGACTTGTCTACCCATGGTCTATCGCAAAGTTAACCCATTGAAAAGTGACATAAAAAATAAGCAAACAGACTGCAGTGACAAACTATTCAGACTAGACTAGACAGTGACACACACACATATATTTTTTTTAATTTTTTTTTTTATATGCAGTGTCCACAAAAATAACTTCTAAAATTAAATTCAGCCATTAGGGAGGAATTTAGCTCCCCAATCCTCAGTCTACTCTGATAAGATTGTTCTGCATTTCCCACCCAGTCCCACAGCATACTTTCTTGGAAGCTTCTAGACTAGATAACATGGTACACACACACTCTCCCTCTGCACAGCTTGTCTGGGCACTTTGAATACACATTGTAAAGGTTAGCCCTGCGGCATTTCCACACTGTGGCATGGAAAGACCTTTTGCGTCCCATTGGAGACTTTGCGCGATGTGGAGAGAGAGAAGGTCAGCTGTATGCTGCATAGTTTATCTGTTTATTTATTTATTTTCAAAACACACTGGAGCCACTTACACTGTTTGGGGCTTTGAACAGATTCTTTGGTGCAGCCTGAGCATTGCAGGCCTCTAGGTACTTCTCCCAGTTAAACTCATTCGCTTTATAACCTGAGACAGGACGCAGAAAAAAAGAAGGGAATGGAAAGGCGGGAGGACAAGAAAGAAAGAAAGAAAGAAAGAAAGAAAGAAAAAAAGAAAGGAAGAAAGGAGGAGGAGAGGGAGGCATAGGGAGGAGAGAAACAGAGACATTGCATAATGAGAACAAATGGAATTTAGGCGCTCATTCAGACCAGTCTATTTGGGTTACAGACTATTTGAAAACTCATCACAGATGAAATTGGTGTGCTGGGGGGCTGGGGGGAACAAGCACACATTCATATGCAGAATAATGTGCTCAGCAATTACAGAAAATATGACTGCAATGTTTACTTCTGGTGTCTTGCAGAAGGTTGCAGAGCGTAACCCCTTGAAAAATGCATAGAAAGTTATGGAAGTTATTTATAACCCATTTTTTTTCTAACATGGAAAACTTCAATTGAAGATTTTTTATTCATATTCTTCAAAGTACATTTTAAAGGTTTTGTATTCCCTAAAACAAGTAGCCTAATTTATTTGCTTCAATTAGGCCCTTTTTTATTTCCTCAATACATTTTCTTCTATTTGAACCTTCTAGCCCCAAACTCAGTTACTACTTTGTTACTTTTGCTATAGGCTCATTTTACCCAAAGCTCCTTAGTAAAAAAAAAAAAAAAAGCCATTAAAATCTTTTTTAACCCTTCAGCAGGGGAGTTTTGAACTTTCTAACATTCTGTTCCGCAACAATGTAAGGTTCTAAAATTCTATGTTGAATTCAATGAACCCAGATATTCTTTAAAACATTCAGTTTTCAACATTCATCACATCACACCGGTGTGTCAGTTCCGTCTTAATCTAGGCTATATATTGAAGGAGAGCGTTATAAGTCGTGTATGTCCAGACAGTCTATTTGTATGGTCATATCAATTAAGATCATATAGCTTTGTGTTCCTGCGTGTAGCAGTCTTCGCGAACAGGTGGTCTATCTATAAGATAGCCTATAGGGGATCATTAATGACGTCTGTCTTGGTGAATGACCCATGATCATGGTCAGTGCTGTGTGTCACTCACCTTTAGGGGGATGGAGTTTGTGATCAGTTTCCTCACACCAACCAGCCGGTCTGATGTCAGGAGAATCTGCATTTACCCAGAAGTCATAGCACTCTGAGTACCCATCTATGTGCAGGCGTAACCGATAACCAATCACCTTGAAGCACAAACACAGACTACTATTACCAAGTTATCAAGAAAAAAAGGTCTGTTCTGGTCAATTGGTTCTTATAGGCATAAAATGAAGGAAGCATATTCAGCACTGTGGACCTTACTGTATATATATATATATAGCTATATTCACAAAATGACAATTAAGCTTACATACATAACTTTGATGTTATACTATTAACTTCAATATAAAATGTACATTCATTTTAGGTGGGCATAATTTCATAAGACTCTAAAGAGTGAACTAAACCACATTACATCCCTGTGCCAAAACATCTTTTGATTGATATTGATATTACCAATGGGAACACTGAAAATGAAGAGGATCTTGTAAAAAAAAAAATGAATCACAGTCTTATGAATCATGAAAATACTCTGCAAACTCTGAAAGGCGACTAGATCAACCATGGCAAGGATTGATTGAAAAATCTGCAGAGGCCACCAAGTGTGTAGTGAGATAAACAAATTAATTAACAAACTGTAAATAAGTGTGTTGTCTTGGTTAAATAAAATCATCTGGAGAACAAGTAAGCTAGCAAGTATTCAATGAGTGACAGCTTGTACTCAAAGAATTTAGGCTTGGTAACAACATAATCAACTGTGATTTAACATTATCCTTGTCCGTGCCTGAAAAAAGAGGGGCGTACAAACTAAATAGGTTCTTTTCAAGTTAATCCAAAGGTTTCTTTTATGGGCTACACACAGTGAACACACAATGAGGTGAAGCACACACTAATCCCGACGCAGTGAGCTGCCTGCTACAGCGGCGCTCGGGGAGCAGTGAGGGGTTAGGTGCCTTGCTCAAGGGGCACTTCAGCCGTTCCTACTGGTCAGGGTTCGAACTGGCAACCCTCCGGTTACAAGTCTGAAGCACTAACCAGTTAGGCCACGGCTGCCCCGTAATGGGACACCTCTGTTTCCCTGCGGATAACCCTAGGAGACAAACTGAGGAGGAGTCCTCACCTCGGCCACGGACAGCACGCAAAACATGGAGGGGTGCAGCGGGTCAATGCCCTCCAGGCGCATCCCCACCTTAAAGCCATTTCTGCCGTGGGGGAACGACTGGTACTGGAGAGAGAGAGGGAGTGAGAGAGAGAGAAAGAGACAGAGAGAGAGAGAGAAAGATGGAGAGAGGGGGGGCGGAGAGACAATGAGAGAGAGAGAGAGAGAGAGATGGAGAGAGAGAGATGGAGAGAGGGAAGACAGAGCAACAGAGGGAGAAAAAGGGAGGGAGGAAGAAAGAAAGGAAGAAAGAACCAAAGAATGAAAATAGGTGTCAGAAAGGAAATGGGAAAGAAAGACATAAAAAAGAAAAAGAAATTAAGAAAAAGAATGAATAACACAAAAGGGAAACGGATGAAAATTACTCACTGTTCAAAACCTTGATGACGGACAAGTGAGTAGTAGATTATACACAGTTTTAGATTTCAATGAAAAGGAATGGGTGGTGTGCTGTTGGTGGCAGTGTAAAAGGCAGTCTACTGTAACTGTGGACACACCATTAAATTAAAAAAGCAGAACAAAGGGACACAGAAATAAGTTGCAATGTCCTCCATAAAACCTTGCTTGATTGACAAACAATCGTCGCTGACGGGAACACACACACAAAGGTGCCGTAAATCAAATGCAATTTAGTTTTTCTCTTCGGAGCTGGAGAAGGTGATGTGATTTCAGGACCAAACAGGAACTACGGTTCTCAGAAGTATGTGTGTGCACACGCAGCTCTCTTCTCTCTTTCTCTCTATCTCTCTTTCTATGCAGAGCCTGACCGAGTTAGTTGCCATGGAAACAGCCGCTCGCTTGCGCTGCTGCATGGAACAGATGTCCCGTCAAATCCCCTCATAGAGAAATTCATCTGTGCGCCATGTTCGGAGAGTAGCGGATTTAGGGCCCTATCTGCATCGCTGTGTCCGAAGGGGACCCAATCCCAACCAAGCTCTCCTAAAAGACGCCTTCTCCATCTCTCAAACACACTGGCCTATGTATATACAGTACCGATGCATAGTAAAAGCTGTATACCCTAATTTGTTATTACAACTGCAAATTTGCAGCAAAGCCTTGGTGGCCATGAGGTCTGGGAAGAATGGGGGCCAAGGAGAGTTCATAGTGACCAGTCTAGTAATATCAATAGCCCCCCTGGGGCTGCTCTGCTCTATTATGTTCACAATCACAGCTACGCACTTGGGCTCAGTGGAGATGGCCACCAGTTACTAGTACAAATGTATCGGGAGTCCATGTGAGTTTAGAGGATGCAGAGTACAGCCTTTGCATGAAACTCTCTACATAACTTACTTTACAGATCTCTTTTGTGAACATGTCCTTAGTCTCAATATTTGAGACTAAGTTATTATTATTATTATTATTATTATTATTATTATTATTATGATTGTTATGAATATTATTATTACTAGTGCAGTGCCTGTTCAAACATGTTATTCCTGTAGAAAACCCATAGCCCAATTACATGCTTGCAGGTAGGCCTGCTTTAAAAATAGGATGATGGGGAAAAACATCACTTCAGCTAAGCATTCAATAATGAATACTGAATATTATAGTATAATATAATAAATGTGCAGTGAGAAGAATTTAAGCATGGCTTCATGTGACATTTTTTTAAAGTTCAAAATTACACAAGCCTAATAGCTGTTTTGAGTCAAAAGGAGTGATATTTATTTAGCCTATTGAATAACTTGATGATAGAGAAGATAAACCATTTTGTGGAATGATGCATCATCATATGAAATTATGTGACTTAAAAACCATCTCTGGTAGCCTGTAAGTGACATCACGCTCCGTCTGCCACTCGTTGTCTGTAGCTGGTTATGCTTTGCATGTAGGACATTCTGAAACATCCTTAAATTCGGCACCATTATCACTTGTTTCAAATTGGGACCTTGCAGTTGGAATTGTCGTTCGTTTATTCAAAGTCTAAAAACAGTCCAAAGTAGCCTGAGCTATTTGAAGTGTCTGTTTATTGCACATTGTTTTTTATGTCGTTTTGAACAGCCATTGCATACCTGTGTTTGTTGGCATAATGATGCAATATCCACAGAATCGTTTTATGCAAGCGTTGCATACATACATATAACTTTTTACTCATGTAGCCTACACTAATTGGGTTCTGCCAAAGTCCCGCTGCTATCCTCTCTGGTAGCCTACAGTGCTGAATGAGAGGGGTAGTGGCTACATAGAGTGGAGAAACCCAATGTGTGCCTATTTTACTGATATATTTACCCATATCTTTTGCATTTCTTATCCAAACAATGTCAAACTTGGCACTGCACTAACTTGTGCCCATAGCAAGACACCTGTCAAGTTTGAAATCAGTTGGACGAATGGTTCGACAGATATGCGGTTAAACACACAAACACACAGACAGACAGACAGACGTTTCTGTCATTTATAGACAGATTATTACTATTAAGAGCACTTCCATTCACCTTTAATGAAAGTCAAGGTAAATATTGTGGTAAAAACCACTTAATAAACGCTTCGACTGATGCTATTCACACTGCACTGTGACTATATAAAATGGTGCTCCCTTTACCCTCCCACTCTCTCACACACACACACACACACACACACACACACACACAGGTTTTATTATTGTACCACAGAGATCCATTAAAACGTGACAGCGACCCTGCCTCCCTGTGAAGGAGGAACCTGCAGATATAGCACATCTTCATAAATGCTGCTGTCTGCGTGATGCACAACAAGCACTTCACCAGCAATAATGCGATTGTAAAAAGGCATATTGATTTATATTGTTTCTTTTTTTGCAATGTTAAGCATACAATTTCAAAAAGGCATAAAAAAGTAAGAACTTGGCAGTGGCAGTTATCTTTCCATTTCTACTTTGAAATTGGGTCCTACAACAACAGTTCTTTTAAACAGTTTCTTTCTGTGACTGAGTTCTGTTATCGACTGGATTTGAGAGAGAGGTCAAATGGAAGCAATCCTTTCGTTCAGTGCTAGGTTACCTAGAGACATATCTAGTTTGTGTTGCAAAACAACTACTGTCGTGTCAACAAAGATATTACAAATAATGTTAAAAACCTGTTGCATTAGACCAGATTCTCCTGAAAATCGTTGACAGTAGATTAACATAAAAATATTATCACAAATTATGGCAAACAATGTTTTTGTTTTTACTGATGCCCTCAACGCAGAAGTTTAAAATATTTCAAGAATCTGTAACCTGCCAAATGAATGCAAACAACATGACCCTTATAGCTTCAAACAACTGGAGGAGTCTTTGGGTATTTGTCTTTGCCTGTTTCTGCTGTGTGGTGTGTGATGAATGGGGCACCCCGAGTCCTGACTTTACCTCAGTGAAGAGGCGTAGGGGCGCAGCAATAGCGACCTCCTCCCCCAGGTACTGCTCCCATGACCACGGCCTCTTCTTACCACTCACTGTACCGACACAAATAGCACATCCGGTCACACATCCGCCTCGTCTAACTTCATTGCCACTAGGTATACACTGCAAAAAATAAAATCTAACCAAGTGTTATTAATCTTATAGACCAACAATCTATTTGGGATTGTTTTTAGTATGAAGAGACTTACCTAACACTCTCTCGAAAGATCATTTTGACTTAATTTAGGAGGACTGACTTATTTTAATGAGACTTACTGTATTAAGACAAATATACTTAACACACTGGCAGAAAAATGTGCTTGTTTTTAGTTCAAATTTGCTTAACACACTGGCAGACAAATTTGCTTGTTTTCAGGATGAGACGTCTTAAAAAGGAATCTATTTTACGAGAAAGAGCTAGGTAAGTCTCTTTATCCTGAAAACAATATTAACTAGATTTTCTTATCTTAATATAAGATTAATAAAACTTGGTAAGATTGTATTAGATAAGCAGTTTTTGCAGTATTTTAATACAACAGATGCTCAACAATTAGTAATTATGCACAATGATACAGACTACTATGGGGAGCTAGGCTGCAGACAGGTAAAGCATTCACACATGGTGTTTTGAAATAAATAATTATTTGGCTATTTTTTTGGAGAACAAGCACCGACCTTGTGAAGTGGACTTATTCTTCATCTTTGTAGGATCTTCTTTTGGTCGTTCCTAAGAGGAAAAAATGAAAGTAAAAAACAGGTCAAACACTTTGAAACTGCATGACAAGAAGTCAAGTACTATAATTCGCCATCAAATTATAAGGCTGTGCGGTATATACATCGGTTATGATAATATCTTATTTGTAGTTTTAACAATGTGCGAGCTGTCTTTATTGAGTAGCTGTTCTTAAACTGTTATGTCCGGTCCACAACATGGACACTGCCGGGTCCACAGTCCACACGCAGGGCATGTCACTCCTTAAGTCAATCACGCTTCTGCATCATAGAACCGCAAAGCAACAGAAAACAAAAACAAATGCTATGAGGAAATGTCAGGGATTTCAAGATTGGCCACTGTGGTAAATCCCCTACCTACAGCACAAGTGATTTAAATATGCTATGTTCCAAGTTTTCATGAATGTAATAGATATTAACTAATATCCACCTAACAAGAAAGAAATTATATACTATAAGGTTGGGTGAAAAAACGATCACAATAAAACTATTTATATCAATTTACATAGATTATTATTGATCATTTTTAACAACCTAAAAATGGCTCAATTTGACCTGTTAGCCAAACTGGCTAAAGCCAGGCACATGGTTTTCCATTTGTATGCAGCAAATGCTACCTTTATGAGTCATTTCTTTTTTTTTTAAGTATATATTTTTTGGCCTTTTTATGCCTTTAATGATAGTGACAGTGGAGAGTGACAGGGAGAGAGAGCAGGGGTGGGATCCGGAAAGGACCACGGGACGGGAATCGAACCCGGGTCGCCGGCGTACGGTGCAGGTGCCCCAGCCAGTTGCGCCACAGCTCAGGCCTATTATGAGTCATTTCTAAGGCATTATACCCCAAGTAATTTATAAGGCTAAAAGTATCTTATCAAGACATCTATGAACAAGTGCTTGTTCACCCTTCAAATGGATTTGAATTATCAATCCAAAAGCTAATCGGAATATCTTTTATGGGATGGGATTGTGACGTCAGCAACATTTAGGACAGTTTAGGACACAGAATCTATGGTAGAGAATGAGTCGTAGTGATGGTCATGGTGATGGTCATGGTGATGGTGATCGTCAAAATCATGGTAGAATAGTAAATAGTTGCACTTATCAACTACCTATATATTTCCATAACTAATATGGAATACGTTTCATTTATTATCTCTACGTTGAATATTTGTCCATGCTGTTTCTGTTGTCACATGTTAATGGTGCAACCACACATAGAAACACTGTTAAACGTGTTACTCGTTGCATGCAATAATATCAAGGAATGGTCATGATGGGCAGTTTTTGAGTGTGAATGCTTTACATGTATATATGTTTTTGTGCTCTTTCTTATCAGTTTGAATGTAAGGCATTTTGATGAAACTATTAAATAAATAAAATCATGTTATATTGCCCAGGCCTAGTATAATAAGACTTTTAAAAAACATTAAGAATGCACAATATTGTCTAAAAATCATTATCAACAAAATCCTATTACTTTTTGTTCAGTATCGCACACTTCTATGATATCATCAAATCATTCCTAGAAAGACCATTTGAAGTTCGGTTGAATTTGATACTCACTCTCAAACAGTATTCATCTGTCACACCTCTTGAATTCAAACTTGCTTTCTTCTTCTTGTCCTTCTTATCCTCTGCCTGCATCATTAGAGACAGGATAGATTCTAGAAAAAAGACAAGACATGTGGGCAAAAATGAAGTTAATTAAGAAGGTGAGGTTCTTGATCAACATGAGGTTCATTTTATGAGCCACCAAATATCCTGCAGTGCTGGCTGCCCTTATGGTGTCCCACTCCGTTTCCCTTGTACTGGAACTGAGCTTGAAACAAAGTTCTCTCTCTTTAGAATGCACTTCAAATGCCACATAAATGCACCCCACTACATACCACTGTACGCAGAGTCAGTGGAAAGCAGTTAATCACTCTTGAATTATTTCAGTGGCAATTAAAAGGTAGTATCATACTGCCTGAACACTGACGTTCAGCCAAATCGACTGTTTAAATGATGTGGCTGTGATTCACCTTTAAGAGGTCTTCTTTGTTATTACATTGACGGGAAAAAACACATTGCACACATTTGCCACAGACATTAAGTCATTAAATCATAAGCATACATAGCATTCTGCAAAACCACTGTATTTGTACACTGTACAAAAACAGTACAGTATCTTGTGAAAGCTTCAGAAATGTCATAAACACATTGACTTAGTGAGCCCATTCTGTTTGAGC
The DNA here is from genome assembly GCF_018492685.1 of Alosa sapidissima. Classification (NCBI taxonomy): domain Eukaryota; kingdom Metazoa; phylum Chordata; class Actinopteri; order Clupeiformes; family Clupeidae; genus Alosa; species Alosa sapidissima. The sequence goes on from NC_055973.1 coordinate 3,352,474, forward strand.
TCAAAATCTTAACAGAAGGTCTACCACGTTTTATGTGTAAACTGCATGTGGGAAGGAAATTAAATGTGCAGGGGTCACTGAGAGAAAGGCCATGGGCCTCAGATTTCCCAGCAGGCAATGCTCCAAGGGAGACGCAGGGCCGCGGCAGCAGAGAGGTGGAGAGGGCAGATTAACTGGGCTTGCTCTGATGCACACTGTGGCTAAAACGCTCACTTAAAAACATCATGGGGGACTTTGCACAGCCACCAAGCAATTTTAGACAGCCTCCCCCAACCCTCGGATGTTACTTCAACGGATTCAAATGGTAAAACCATTCTGCAGCAGTAAGGTATTCTGTGTTTATGCCACAATATTAGTGCTGATAAACAGTCTCATTGGTTCCAATGATGTTCACTGAACTGCTGCAAAATGTTAATCGCATAATCACCCAACTTCGCATAATCACCCGACTTCTGAATATGCCTAATTTAAGCTTTTCTTGCTAGAATAACTGAGAAAAATAAAGATGTGGCCGCACCGGCAAAATGCTGCTGACCAGCTCCATTTAACCACCCATTCCTCAGTGGACTCTTGGGTTTCATCTGATGAAGGCTTCCATTTAGACAAATGCCTTTAAATTACAGGGGTGGGACACAGAGAGCCAGAGTTTAACATACTGACTCACCGTTTGGTATTTGCTCCCACCCAGTGCTCCCTAGCAGGGACACAGTCTCCAAGAGGCCATTCCAATCACGCTTGAGCTCTGCTTCTCCAAATGCCTTCGGAAAAACCTGGAGAGGATGGAGAAAGAACATAAATCCCAGCACCGGTTTTTGAGTAAACCTAGGCTATCTTCTTTATGTCACCAGCGAGAGTGGACCTGTTGAGGGAGATTTTGAGTTTAGCAAAAAAGTAGTAGTACCTGATGAGGTGGAAGGGAAATAAGTTGAGTGAATGAGAGAGACAGATAGAGAAAGAAAGGGAGAGGAGGTTACGGTGTCAGTTACAGAGAAAGATGTGAGTACATGAAAAATAAAGACAAGAGAACATGAGAGAATGTGTGAGAGACAGAAAGACCAAGAGAAAGGGACTGAATGTCAAACTGAGAGAGAGAGAGAGAGAGAGAGAGAGAGAGAGAGAGAGAGTGAGTGAGTGAGTGAGTGAGTGCAAGCGTGAGACAGTGACAGACATTGAGAAAGTGAGAGGGCAGGGTATTCACCCGGGGTGAAGTTAGTCCTAAAGCTGCTGATTAATGCTGAGTAGAAGCCAAGGTAGCAGGTCAGCTTTCCTGCCCTTGTGGAACATCATTGTTCTCATTGAGGACACAGCCATTCAAACACTGAAATTAATTCAGGGAACAGCGCAACTACATTCAGGGCAAAAGACGCATCAGAAACAACAGCACATGCAATACATGGTGCACAACCTCAGGGACATTTCACAACAGCTGTACACTGAAATGACTGTTTACGATGAAAGGGTAGTGTCACAACAAAACCTGATTTTGAGCGGAAATGCTTTTGATCTAGCCGGGTACTCTCCAGTGTAAGTCATCCCTGTAACCTGAGGCACCGCATGATGGCTAATTTGTGGACAATTCTCTCTTGGGAACGAGAAAGCTCATTTCAATGTGCAGCCTAATCTGTACATGACTATCGCTTCCATATCGCTGTGACAGCTGCAGAAATTGCTACTACAAACCAGGCTTGTGCAAAATTCCAGAATTGAATTAAAACTGGCTCTTAAGTTCTAATTCAATTCTTGAATTTCACTTGCATTTCAATTGAGGTAGCAAACAGGAAGCAGAATTGCAATTCGAATTGTGCACAACCCTGCTACAAACATCACACGCCTAACAAATGATAAAACAATTTCATCCCCATGGCATCTAGTCAAATACAAACACAAAACATTTGTCATGAATGTCTCAGACTGTTGATTTGTCAAAATATGCTAAAACACCTTATTGTAATAATATATTTTTTAAACCACAGCAGCATCAGAGAAAGGCTTGACAGACATAAACAATTACCACGCATCTCAAGAGAGTTCAAGACAGGAGAAATCAATTCCATTTCATCCATTATGGGCCAATCTAGATTAAGGTATTGTTCAGCAGTGGCAAATGAGCCCTGTTACACACATTGCAGAGAGGTACCGGCCTGCATTTAATCAGCGTAATGGCCGCCAGGGGGGCCATGCATGTAAACACTTAGGGAGAGGCAGAGACGGACCCAGCGATAAATCCTCACTCTCTCAGCCGTTTAGTAGCTGGACCTGGACATGATCACACATCAATGACATAATCCATATTTAAAAAAAACAACTTTACCTGAGTTGGAAAGATTAGCGTTACTGATGTGAAACATACATAATGCAATCACATGAATCAGGGATGATCACAATAATTGAATGAGTATTTTTCATTATATGCATCAGTATTGTTTTCTGCCAGCTGAGTTTTTTCATCACACTTATTAACATTTGTCAAGGCTTTAGGAGTTAATCCTTACGCAAACATCAGCCACTAATCTGCAGCCTAATAAAGAGCAAAGAGGAGACAGACGCCAGCAGAGCCAGAAAAGAATCCATCTGATTCCTTTTGTTTCCAGCAAAATAGAGGCAACGTCTGATTATTCTGCGCTTGCTCAAACACTTCTATTACAAAGACGATAAAATCTAGGCTACAAATGAGGGAATCAAAAAACTGCTTTTGCAATCAAGTCACAATTCAGCCTGTCTCTGAGATCCTTAAAGTCCTTCAGCCAACTCTAAATCAGATCCCCTTCTCTCTGGTTAGGCACTTCAGTGGGGTAATTGCTGGCACTTTGACTCTGTGAAGACACACTACATTCTGAACAACTGTTGCTCTCACTCACTGTAAGCCCATCAGGTGAAAAGATAAACCGTAATCTCCCTTAATCTGAGTGTAATACATGTAGGTGCTCCATAGACAGCGATGATGAAGACATATCTCTGACACATCAGCGGGTGAGCTCATTATTGTAGTTGCGGTCCACTGCGTGCTGACGTCCTTTAATCTCCACGTCATCGGAGACCGTCCATCTCACTCAGGCTTTTTGGGGGAATTCAAAACATCCACCTGGCAAAACTGACCTTTCAGCTGTTAAGGTGCATATTAAAATGTCAGTTCCTGCCATGTTTATAGATTCCCTATCTCGCTTATCACTGTGCTTCCCCGTAAATTATTACGGGAATCTTATCAGACCAAATCAGACACCTGAGAGGATCAACAAGTGGTCTAGACTCTCATTGTCCTCCCGTCAGGATCCACTCTGCAAGTGTTTAATCCGTCAGCTCAAATATCCTTCATAGAAATCAATATTGTTTTTTCTCGACCCATGGCCTTTTTTGTCCTTCTTTAGCTGATGGTGAACTCAAACAAGCAGCGGGGTAGAACCAAGCTGAGGCTCCCCCCCCCCCTGCAGCAATGCCGTTCATTTGCATCTGCAGATTTGCACTAAGTCCAGTGCTTTTTCCCCCTTCCTCCCGCTTTCAGCCTATTAGACGATGAATAATGTTTTGTCTCAGGCAACAATATCTTTTATCAGACCACCCACCCCTTCCATTTGGGCACAAGGAAGAAGGAGTGTGTATGGGATGGGTGGGGATGGTGGAGATAAAGCTCAGGTTTTAGTTCCTGTATTAAGCAAACACCCTGGTCCTCTTTCAGTGCTAAAGAACAACTCAATGGGCCCGCAGACCAGCTTGTCGGCTGATGTCCACCTCTTTTCTAACGGTGCGTGTGTGTGGTTGAGGGGGGTATGCAGTCGCTCTATCGACATCATGTGCGCCGGCGCATCATCCATCAGAGAGAGACAGGCCCTCGCTGAGTGATTAACATCTGCACATGTTGTGACAAAAACGTGGCACGCGGGGTAATTGGATTTCAACAACAGCGACCACGAGGCCACCGGAGTGCAGGCCTTTCCCCAACACCCCTCCACACCAGGCTCACACAATGGAAGAACATGGAGGGAATTTGTTTTTTTTTTTTTTTAAATAAAAAAATAAATAAAAAAACAAACTACTTTTGGAAATTGAAGGTGGCTGTCTGCTGAGTGGGTCTATAAAGACCAGACTTGTGCTTTGACGTTGGTCACTGCAATGCAAGCAGGCAGCAGGAAGAGGCAAGGGTTTAACATGAGATTCATTCTACCACAAATTACTACAGATGAAGAGCCAACTTTTTCAGATTGAGGGGAGGGGGTACACATGGTTAGGGGCAAACTGTGGGAATGTTGTCTAATTGGAAGCGTCTCCCATTCGGGACCTGACAGGGATTAAGCGCCCCTGCTGCTGGTTACGGCTCGGGCCATGTCTGCTAGGCTACATGAGGATCACAGCTGGATGGGAATGGAGGGCAGATGAAACGCGGTCGGTCCCATTTTCCACAGTACACACTACAGCGGACTGCGCTTGGATCTGGAATGATGGCACACCAAGGACCAGATCACTGTGTTAACTGGAGGTCCTGGATGAGACCTTAAAAAAAACAGATGCTGTCTGCATCAAAGCACCCTACAATAAAACATCCCTATTCCACTTTCTTTTCTCACGTTTCTTCCACAATGCAGCAAGTTACATATTATGTAGATTGCTTTACGATCCATGATCAAAAAACTGCATTTTTTTTTCATTTACATTCATATTTTCTCAATTAACATATTGTTACACAGATCAACGTAACACTGAGATTCTACTAAAGTTAATGCTACTCTTTACCAATGTCCAACTTTACCAATCTTGACTTGTTAACACCTTGTTCTACCAGTTTAGCTACAGATACAGTACAGTCTGTACAGACAGAAAGACAGTAGCCTAGGCTGTCAGGTTGGAGGCAGGGGTGTTGTAAGTGTGTGTGTGTCGCTGGGGGGGGGGGGGGGGAGATCATAAAAACCACCATTATCATTATCATTAATGAGATGCCTTCCGAAGACATAAAAAATATTCTATCACAACAATATCCAATATAAGTCCCAAACGTTAGCAGCATCCCTGGTGAGAGGCATTTGGAGTTTAACTTAAACAAAACAAACAGACTTAGTAAGCAAACAGACACCAAGTGGATGCAGCCGACACATTATCTACTCGAACATAATAGTTTAAATGCTCAGGTGGAATCAGAGCATCAACACACACCAACATCTGACGTAAAAGTCAATAGCGGACTAAATGAAGCTTATGAGCCGTTTTTCAACAGAATCACTCACAGCTGTCCCTTTTGTTTGAGTAAGGCTAAAAAAAGATTCTCATTTATGCTTTTTCCCCCCTTTTTAAAATGAATACCATGCCACGTGAATGGACGACATTCACTTTTGTGAGGCAGTGTGTGGAATTCAAAGCAGTACTGTTTTCAGGCATTTGACATTTGCCAACATCTTCGGGAGCTGAGCAACATTCATGTGCCCCTGATGTGTCATTTTCTTTCCTCCCATTCAAATGTAAAACAATGGACAGACAGGCCGTGCACAGAGAGGGTCGCTTTTTCGTCTTTTCACCATTGACCACCAAACAACAACAGAAAACATCAGCAGACGACTGATCTTATCTACCATCTGATAAACTGTTTGCAGGAACTCTGGGAAGCAGGAGCAGCATAAATATGAAACAACTATGATCATCTAGTATTACAGACTAAGATCAGGTAAACTATCTTGGCAACACTCACTGCACTTAAGAAACAGAGTGAGAAAAAGGGTCAAAGAGTAGGCCACCGTGTATTCTTCAGCACACAAACCTGTTGTTTAATTGCTATAGAGGCTAACCTGGGCTCTCAAAGGAACGCGACCCAATGACACTATGCACCTGCCAACTTTCAGTATTAATGTGAAGCAATAACAACATAAAACAACCCCACTCCCTATCCATGAAGATGACTGATCATTGATTTGTTTTGGTTTTCAATTAAAAACCCACAGAGCCATTTGGCTCCCATTAGAAGGAAATGCTCCACTGAATATAAACGAAAATAGCCTAAACGATGGCACCATTTAAGCTACTTCAGTTTGACTCATTAATACATTTAAGCTTACTTCATAAATGCATTGTCTGGCAGAGGAAGGAGTTTCTACATCAGATAAAAATGCAAACTAACTGTGCAATAGCAGCTGGCAACATTGTGTAGATGCCAAGTGTGGAATGAGAAGCACCACTGGATAGACACAACACATCAAAGATCCAAGCTCACTCGTTTATCTTCAGATTCAAGATCAGAGGACCTCATGCCCAATACCTTTAGCATCTTAGAGCTAAAAAAGGCTCCAGGGAGGTTATTAAGCAATCAACAGAAAACATGAGTCCTGACTCTGTGAGTGAGTGAGAAGGCTGAGTATGTAATATGCTCTCTGCTATTGCCTGGCATGCTAGTGGAAAATTCCCCATCTTTGTTGCAAACTCACTCTCTAAGCAAGACTTAGCCTGGATAGGACATTTGTGGGGGGTTACAACTGAAGAAATCTATAATTTTCATTTTCAGTGAAAGTTTAAAATGTTTGTGAGAGCCCCTCTCGGTACACCCAAAATTCATGTATAATCTTAATACAGTTGAACAGGAAGTACCGTGTGACAGCCATACAAACAGTGAGAAGCAGGAAGCATTATGAACTACTTCCCGACATTGACCTCACTATAAAATAGCTCAACAAGCCTCCTCTGAGATGTATTTATCTACAGTAGCCTAGGCTACAGAGAGAAGAGCACTCCTTCACAAACCATTTCTCTGCTAAATATGTTTGATACCAAACTCAAGGCATATCATTCAAGAAAAAATAAACACAACTTTTTTTACAAACTCCCACAAAGAAAAGAAAAGATACCTAAATGTGGTAGTAGAACAGAATAAAGCTATTACACCAAGCTTACTGACCCATGCTTAGCCAAAGTAGCTGTGGTCACTCCAGACCCGCTTCATCTTTCAAAAACCCACTTTTAGGACTTTTAAAATTGTGCTGTAACAAGTATGCTTAATTAGGAGCATGCAGTTATTAGGTTGTGTTTTTGTTGTCTAAAACTCAACAGGTGCACACTTTCCGTTTGTCTGCTTTCTTCTTTCACTTTATGTTTTCAATGCTAATAACTTAATAAATTAACATTACTCAATACGTTTCTTTAAAGAAAAAAAGAGACCTTAACCTACCTGTGGTGAGGTTATTTTTCTTAAACATAGCCATCTATGCCTACTAAATGTAATCTAACTAGAAACAAAAACAAAGTAGGCTAGAATGCAACAAAGCCTGCTCTTTAAAAAACAGTTACAAAGTTGGTAAGCAAACGCAAAAAAGGGACGCAGGTTTACAGTATTATTTGCCTGGAACGTTCGGAAAAATGACATATTTTATTAAGAATGGTAAGGATGCTAGTTCAGACTTATGGAAAAACAAACATACAATTACTAGTGGACACCACTCCACCCAAATGGAAAACAAAATGAAAATACAGAATAAAGTGATACACATAGAATAATATGGGTTATAACAAAAATAAAACTATTTAGTTTGGCGATAAACCTCTTCCCATATTAAGTGCAAACACAAACTGGCCAGGAATTTCAGTTTACGAGGAAGAGTTTTAATTGTAGCATACAAAATTGGTGGCGTGAAAAAAAATGTCCAAAGGAAACATTTCCGAGTGCAGAATTATAGTTTCACTTAGCAAGTCAAGCTAGCTTCGCAATGTTTACACTAATATGTCATATGTTTGATCATTAAATATCGACAAAATGAGGACTTTAACGCCATTGCGGAGTATTCTTTGTATCTATTGGGTCATCATCTGAAAGAAGGGGCATCTTATTATATGTTAGCTTGCTTAATAGGAGAAAACATGAGATTAGCAAGGATAGCCATCTCAACGCATTTAAATACGAAATGTGAACGCGACCACGACTTCGAATTGTGTTCATATCAATTTGTGGAGCTTTCCTAAAGTGTGTGATTCGTCATCCCTAAAAACAAACTACAGTAACCCAGAGGTTGTATGAAATTATTAATTCCTTACCCACTCGCAGTCGGTTTACCCCTCAACGTTGTGACAGCAGAAACAGGGTTCTTTCGACGCTTTGCGCATGCTCCAGAACAGCCCTCTACTGGAGGTAAAACTACATATTAGATGGGACTTCAGCAGGTGTGAACGACGAGGGCAAGTATAGAGAAAAAAAAGTAAATTAATAATAAACGTAGAAACGTAAGGTTTTGCCAATAGGCTATTCGTCATGCTACACACATCTTTGAAATAATTCTCCAGACATATAGGCTTATCATACAAAAACATAAATAATGACAATGACAGTTTTAGGACTACAAATATATTGCCTGCAAATTCACTATGTAGGCTATGCCAACAAGGTGCGTGCAAATGAAATGCACACAGTGAGACACACACATTCCATTACAGATAATATCCATTTACTGTAAGTTTGAATTGATCTGCAGTAACCCTACTAAGGGTGATGATGCACCACTGATGGAACCTGCTGTAGTAAGATAAACATTACATGAACTCTCAATCATCATTTAGTTAAGGGTATAAATTGTATCAATATGCAGCTGTCTACTCACCAATACTGTGATAGAATGAAAATGCATAGTTTTAAATAATTAGGCCTATGTCTTTTTGGCTCAACAAGTAGGCACATTGAGCATGTACTTGTGACTTTTAGCATTTTGATTTACCAGCTGAGGTGCAGGAATTATTCATTATGTTTTATGACCTGTGAGCCTATATTGTGAGAGACTCAGAAGCACTCACATACTACTAGTGCTACTGAAAGTGTTAATTTGTATTATATAAAAGTATGATATCAAATCATGCAGTTTTTCCAGCAGACAAATAAAATACATTCACAAATATCAAATACTGGTTGTATGCTATATCTAAATCTAAATAACTAAATGTGTGCTGCTCTGCTTATATCATATCTAAAATTCCCTTGCTTAAGGAATAAACTAGTATTTTTTGCAGACAAGGTATTTTTCATCAAAAGAGAGAAACCATGAGTTTGATAACTCTTATATTCATGTATTTCAGCTATTTTATCTTATCTCATACTCAGTGAAATCTGTCTGCATTCTCAGCATGCCATTAACCAATGTGTAGGAAACGTCCTTCCCTCATTGTGAGACATAAACATTACAGTATTCATTTGAAGACTAAACATAGAGTATTGGGACATAGTGGGGCTTTTCAACTTTCAATCATGTACATCTGACAGTGTATGTTGGAATATTGAACACAGACTCATGTCTTGGACCATTTCCCTTTGACTTGAAGCTTTGCCTCCTGCTCAGTATGCAGATGCTAACCAAGGAGGATAAGCAGATGCCCAGATAAATGAATAGAGCAAACTCATTTATCGACACATTAAGTGAAGGCCAACCAGACGAGAGCCCCCCTCCCCCCACACACACACACCCGTCCAAAACAGAGAACTTGAGGGATGCTCACAAAGGCATGAAAAAGAACAGATGGTAGTTTGGAGGAAGTGGTGAGGGCGGTTGAGGGATGAGAGAGGGGGTGTGTGTGGAGTGGGGTCAGTCGGAGGGGGGTGTGACATCCTTTGGGACAAGAGAGCGAGAGACCAAGGGGCTCAGAGAGCCATGTCTTTCTGACAGCCCCCATTCGGAGGGGGGCTCAGCAGAACTGCCAGTGTTGCTGCTGCTGCCAGGGGCTCTTCCTTGGCACAGACAGGTGGCACAGTATTGCTATAGCAGCAGCTGGCAACGAGTCCTTTAAACAATATCCTGTATGGATCGGGCACTGTCATCGGATATGCAGCTGCTGGAGCTACCTTCAGGTGGAAGAGAGAAGTTGGGATATTCCACCTCAGTTGCTACTCTGCAATGCTTTTTTCCATCATGCTGCCAATCTTTCCTGCTCTGTGTTTAACCCAAGTGGAAAAAGTGCTACCTGGCAAGAGGAGGATTATGGATTTTCTGTCACAGATGTTTTCTTGCCTTCCTTTTCACTCTTGTTAGAGCATACAATGTATTTGATTTGTGTAATTGAAAACATAATATTTTAACAGAACAATATAGCCCCTCTGTCTCTCTCTTTCTCTCTCTCTCTCTCTCTCTTTCTCTCTCTCTCTCTCTCTCTCTCTCTCACTCTCACAACCAAATATTTTTGTTATTGATGCCCTTTAGTGTGTCAACAGAGATTTGTATCTGTTTTATAAAATTGTTGGCAAAGACAAAAAGTGTTTATTGTAGTATGAACAGTTAACAGTTCTGTACTAAATGCCAGAAAATATAACTCGAATACTGTAAATATGTAAGCAATATGACATGAGTGGGGGTGGGGATGATAAAGGATAAAGGATAACGCCACTGCTGTAATTTGGCCGTAAGTGCATCAATGCAGGAGAGAGACATACTGTAATTGTGTATTTTATGTTTATCATATGAGGGAAGTGAAAGGGGAAGGTAGGATGTAAGGGGGAAAAACAAAAGCAGATATACATAGCCAGGCAAAGTGTTTGAGAGAGGGTGTTTCTGCATGGCAAAAGCTAACCTTATAATAGTGATGTAGTACTCGAGTCCGGTCTCGGACTCGAGTCCGGTCTCGAGACCAATTTCTGCTTTCTCGGTCTCGTCTCGGACTCGTTCCTTCAAAGACTCGGTCTTGACTCGGTCTCGGACCACAGTGGGAGGAGAAGGACTCGTAATTTCAGACCGAGTCCTCGAGACCAACGCATTTTTTATGTTCATATAAAAAAACAGACAACACATAACAACAATAATAATAAAATGCAATGTTGACCGGCATTATTTGAAAATGACATCCCATGGTGCAATGCAAAGATACTGCCGTCAGAGCCGTTTATTTATCTCTATGGCTCTGCTGCCGGTGAGTGTCTGTAGGTCAGCATAGTCCATATTAAGACGTTAAGACTGCTCCTCTAAACAATTCCCAATCTAGCTTAGTCTGTAGGCCTAACTGTTGATTATTAACTGGGGTGATATTAAATTATGAATATTAAAACTGCAATTTTTTTATGGTCTTGGTCTCGACTCGGTCTCGACTCCTAAAGGACTCGGTCTCGACTCGGACTTGCTTCCTCAAAGACTCGGTCTTGACTCGGACTCGACTGTATTTGAAAACCAACAGACTCGGTCTCGACTCGGTCTCGACCCTTCAAAGACTCGGTCTTGACTCGGACTCGGCATAGGCGGTCTCGTCCCCATCACTACCTTATAATGTTGCTCACTGAGGACGTTTGCAACAGGCCGTTTCTCACTACTCACTCCTCCGCACATGGAGAGAGAGAAAGAGAAAGACTCAGCTACATCTTGATTAGAGAGAGAGAGAGAGAGAGAGAGAGATAGAGACAGAGACAGAGGGAAGAAAGAGAAAGGGGTGGAAAGAAGGAAGGATGACATGACATGACTCGTGTCTTCTGTGCACTGGAGATGTGTCTTAAAGCATTTGGAAGACATGTCTGTTTTCCAAAAAGGTTCCAAAGCAATTCTACTTCTTCACTACACAAGCTACAGTAGCTTCAGGCAGAGGTTGATAGATACAGGAGAGTGTAAGAAAAACAATACAAGATGCATGAGATTAATGATAGAGTAATAATTGGCTGTCACTCTTATTCTGAAACCAGAAACTTCATGTTGGCAGGCAATTAAAGTGAAGCTCAAAATATCTAAAAGATTTTAAATATTTTTGACCTTATTTTTAATTATCCAACATGCCAAAACTTGTAAAACGTGTGGGTGATCAAGATGTTCCAAGGGTTATTTTTTGATTTGCAACCCTGGTATTTTTCTTTTTTTAATAAATATGTTGTGATTGTATAATTCAATGAATAGAATCTATGCTTCTACATTTTTCTCCTGACCTTCTAGATCCAACCACGGTATGCATATAATGAGATTCACTCACGGGAATCCGAGAACTTTGCATCCACTTTGTAAGCACATGCACATTATTCGACACCAGGGGGTGCTATAAGGTCACTAGAATAACATATCCCCGATAACGCCGTCTCACATGCAAAGACGACATGCGACGACCATTGCATCTATGATTGCATCCCTCAAAATGTAGTTAACTAGCTGCACTTAAGGAAATATAGCCTGATACAGAATATATAGTCTGGAAGGTCCACAAAGACTGAACAAGGAGTCTAATTATGAGTCTGTGATTACAGGCGAGAATGGAAGACTTCTCAATTATTTATTTAAATCTAATCTGGTGATATGAATTATGCATGCCGGGCACAAAACTCACAGGGCACAAAAACGCTGTATTATTAAGAATGCAACATTTGAGAATATGATATCAGATGTCACCAGTCCAAAGCCGTATACGGATAATGATCATTATTTCATTGCAATTCAAGGTGCAATTTGGCGATATCTGTCAGACATAAACGACTGTAGGGGGCAGTAGTTTGACATGAATTTGAAGCTTTCCCGAACTTCAGATCGTCCTGACTTCCGCTGCATGAAGCAGAAACAGAATAAATGTATTAATTTGTACAGTATGGCGCGCCATTACGCAGAGCGGTACAAAATATGACCGCCGCCCAGTCCTGCACAGTCTCTCCGCAAAAATAAATCACATGTCAATTTGTCTCCATCTCCTACTCCATCCCCTACTCTTGCAACTTTTTTGTATGTAAATTAGTGTGTGCATGTGTGCATTTGCTTTTGTATATAATGCTTCTCTGTGTGTGCGTTTTCGCTTGTGAGTGTGTGTGTGTGTGTGTGTGTGTGTGTGTGTGTGTGTGTGTGTGTGCATGTGTCTGCTTGCCTACATGTGTGTGTGTGTGTGTAAAGTAAAGTAAAGTAAAGTATACTTTATTGTCCCCAAGAAGGAATTTGTCTTGGGCTTCATGATCACTGCATCAGTGTGTGTGTGTGTGTGTGTGTGTGTGTGTGTGTGTGTGTGTGGGTGTGTTTGTGCATGCATGCCTGTATGTGTTTGTGTTTATGTGTGTGTGTATGGCGTGCGTGTGCTTATGTGAGCCTGTGTGTATGTGTGTGTGTGTGGGTCTGTGCGTGCATGTCTGTGTGTGTGCATGTGAGTGCGTGTATGCCTGCATGTCTATTGTGTGTATGTGTGTGCGTGTTTATGCGTGTGTGTGTGTTTATGTGTGTATGTGCATGTGTGCACATGTGTGAGTGTGTGCGTACCTCTATCTCTCTCTCTGTGTGTGCATACCTCTCTGCGTGTGTGTCTGAGCTTGTGTGTGTGTGTGTGTGTGTGTGTTTGTGTGTGTGTGTGTGTGTGTGTGTGTGTGTGTGTGTGTGTGTGTGTGCCTGCATATGTACATGTATCTTTATGTGGGTGTTTACGTGTGTGTGCCTGCATGTGTGTGCATGTATCTTTATGTGTGTGTGTCCGTGTGTTAATGACTGCGTGTGTGTGTGTGTGCATGCATAGTGTACAGTCAATAAATGTACACATATATTCCTTTATTGTATGGTCCCCCATGAGTGGAATTCCACAAAACTTAGCATACATTCAGAGGGTGTCATAATGATCCTACACTTCAAATTCCATGCAGTTTTGAACCTGCAGCCAAAGATACAGGTCTGCGATTACAATGCCTAGTTTTTGCTTTTTCATTTTTAACTAGGTGCTATACATCAAATGAGTGGTTATGGGATGGGTTGACATGGCCCCTTGAGACAAACATACTTAAAAAATGTGGTCCTCTAAAAGACCGGGGTCCACGAAATTTGTTGGGCATGTAGCCCCACAAGGATGACACGGAACTGTTTTTCGTTTTGATCCGTCGCCCTCCCGCCAGACGGACAAAAGGAGGGTCAGGCGGACACAGTTTTCTGTTAATATCTCGAGAACCATAGGGCCTAGGAGGATCACATTTTTTTTTGTATGTTGGTCTCAAGGGGCCATGTCAGCCCATCCCATAACCACTCATTTAATGTATAGTGCCACCTAGATAAAAATGAAAAACCAAAAATTTGTCGTAGCTAGGCTGACAGGGTCCAAACTGCACAAAATTGGAGGTGTAGGATCAGAGGATGTTCTGACATCCTCTGAATGCATGCCAAGTTTCATGGAATTCCGTCCATAGGGGGCCATACAGTACATTAATTTAGTGACTGTACACTAGGCCTTCACATACACACACAAACACACAGTCATGAACACACACACACATACATATACGCTTATCCAACTTTGGGCTGAAATTCGAATATATTCTAATATAAATATATTCGATAATAATAATAATATAAAATAATGATAATAATATCAAAATAATGAACTTGCTTTCCAAATCAAAGAATCAAAAGTTGGTCATGGCATGCACAGATCAACTGTGCTTTTGAATAGATATTTCTACCAGCATGCTTCAGGTGGCATGGATGTAGACACAAAGTATTTTTCCTTAATATAATGGCTGACCTAAGATATATGCAAGCATGATCACATGCTTTCCCAGATATAGGTAGGCTAGACTGTCTTGAAATATAGCCTTGCATATGAAGAGCTCTTTTCCAAAAGGATATAAATCCATTTTTGTAAACATTATTATTTGTTATTTAATTGTGTTTTTCAGGTAATATCAATAAAAGTGCCCAATTACAGTTCTGAAAACAAAATAATCATTTAAAAAATATATTTGTGAAAATGCATTAAAATGGAGGATTTTTGGAGGATTTTTGGAGCCAAACTCTTCTTGCCCCCCCCCCCCCCCCCCCCCCCTCATTTTGGTGTGCCACCCCACGCTGGCGCCACATACATGTACACACGCATGCACACACACGCACACACACACACACACACACACACAAACACACACACATACCACATACACATACACACACACGCATGCAGGCAAGCAGACACACACACACCCCATTACCCCCACACACAACCAATATGTTGTGTGCGAACAAACGAAAACACACACAGAGAAGCACACATATACACAAAAGCAAACGCACACATGCACACACTCATTTATACGCAGAAGTTGCAAGAGTAGGGGATGGAATTGACAAATGTGATTTATTTTTGCAGAGAGAATTTGCAGGACTGAGCGGTAATCTAGCTCATGTGTGGAACAGGGTGTTGAATTCTGAGAATACAACCTTAAGAAAGAGGAGATGTGGCAATGTTGGCAAAAACAACTACTGTGTTGGTGTTCTTAGTATTACTGTGTGTGTGTGTGTGTGTGTGTGTGTGTGTGTGTGTGTGTGTGTGTGTGTGTGTGTGCGTGCGTGACTGCGTGTGTGTATGTGTGTTTTGGTTTGTTTACAAGTATGTGGGAAAGACTTGGAGTTGGATATTTCTTTATATATAGCTTTCTTTTTTTTAAAAGATCTCACAATCCCACATACAGTAGCCTAATCTCACATGACACACTTATACAGTAACATATACTGTTACTGTCACTCGTAATAGGATTATAATTCTTGTTGATTTTTATTTTCTTTCATTCAGCGGTTTTGTTTACTGTAGGTAGGGTGTGTTCTGGCACATACACTGGACAAGTCATAGCATTACAATGGAAATGTCCCTTATCTGAACCCTTTACTCAACCAGTCCCAGCATGACACTGCCCACCATCAGCCATTTGAACGCAAAGTCATATCACCCCACAGGCTATTGTTAAAAACATTGTATGCTGTAATTGGGGGCATTTTAAAAATGTTTCTCAGTCAAAACTCAAAAAGTTCTCCAGAGTATTTAGATCAGAGGTCTTCACATTATCCTTTGCAATATTACTTCAGGCATGAGCCTTTGTTGTTAGATTGTGAAATTGGATCAGTGATCTGCACATTCTCACAGACATGCCTCTCTGTCCTTGGATTGTGATTGTTACATTACGCCATTTAATCACTGAAAGTCTTTGCAGAGAAATGTCTTGCATGCTCATGTACAATGAGAAGGTCACCAGAAAGAAGTGTGCTGTGCGTGGCCTTATCACTGTTTAGATAAATTCATCCCTGTGTTTGTCTGACCGAGTCAACGCATTTTATTTGAATGAGTCGTGTGCAAAAAAGGACATGGTGACATCTTCGTGAGTTTGGCCTGAAACACAGGATTTGGTAGATTGATATCAGGGCACATCATGGCGTTCTCAAATGTCTGAGATGTTTGTTTAGGGAAAGCGTTTGTTGAAAGCAAGCAGGAAATGAATCTGGTAGATTTGCATGTGAGACGTGACTGGTTTAGATGTATTTCCTTTTTCCTGTCTGCGACAAGCAGAAGAAAACAGTGTTTTATTAATCAAACTAAAGATCATGCATGATGAGATGTTACACTTCAGTCACCCGTGTCACTCAGTCACAGCTGCATAAACCTCAGTTAGAAAAAAAACACGACAACACTGTATTTCTACCTGCAAAATGTGCAAAGTATGCAAAGCCCGGATGATGGTCGGATGACCGAAAGCTCTGCCTTTTATGAAAGAATCTAGCATGGATTAAAGTGTGCAGACAAGTTTTCTTGACTATTCACCTGCAAAATACCAAAATAATAACACAAGCACATGGATATCCTTTACTAGCAGGATGGTTACTAAATACACATACTTTCAGATATTTCCACACCACACTTATCATCAGAGATGGGAAATGGAGTTGGAATAAAAATCATATACATGTCAAATACATACAGTATAATGGACAAGCAGTCCACTATCAGGCCACACAGGCAGGAAAGGTGTAATGAGAGAGAATCACTTTATTTGTGAAGCTTTTTTGAAAGCTCTGTCTGCCTTTGTTTTGATTAATGGCATATGAGAACCCTGTCTGACCTACACGTCCATTAGTGGCGAGCTTGAGACGCAAGATATAAACCACACGCTCACCCGGCATCTCTGAAAGCAGTCATTAGACTCTGTGACAAACCAAGATATCGATCGCTTCACTGTCACAGTCTGGCCTAGCACACATCGGAGAATCAGTAACGCTGTGCAGAAACCACTAGCAGAGTACTGTAATGCTGAACTGGCTTTTTTTCACAAGCACCAAGAAAGATTTGTAGGAATAGCAAAACTCTGGTACACAAACCATCCAGTTACATCTCCAGTACATTATGTTTGATGCATCTCAAATTCATTCTTCTTGTTTTTATTTGGTTAACTTACAAACCAGCTGTGTGTGTGTGTTTTTTTTTTTAGTCCTTTGAAATAATGAGCATAATGTTAAGGTCACTGGGGGACACAGATGACCTTGTGTGGGAGGGCAGTAGGCTACTGGTTTGCTGATTTGACACAACAGGTGTATCGCAGGATATGGTGATGGTGAGGGACTGCCAAGCTGCAGCACTAGTTCTCTTTGAAATGGATATCAGAGGGGAGATTTCATAAGGGGAAGAGCATCAGGAAAGTGGCTCATATAGGAGATCAAACACAGAAGCAGGCTACTGACCGTCAGTGTTGACAGATTGTAAGAAAACGGAAACTCTTTCTCATGACATGTTTGTGCAACAAAACTAACCACATGAAAAATGATTTAACATGATTTAAAATGTTAAAATGTGATATGTGAATGATTGTATCATGCAATATTGTTTGTTTCGGTCATGAATCAGAACTGGCTGTGAGCAGCACAGATGAAGAATGAAGAGGTACAAGTTAGATCAAGTACTGTATTCCTAAAGTTTTTTTTTTTCTTTTAGGTGACCACAGTGTACTAAGTTGTCATGTTTATCACTGGAATGTAAAAGATTGATTCATTGACTCAGTTGGCAAAATATCAATCTCTGGGTGTCTTGAGTTGCTGAGCAGCAGAGTAAGTTCTTATCTACGTGCTGCTGCCAATGGAATGAAGGGGTCAATGGCCAGAATGCTCGGAACATTCCAGAGAGAAGACAAAAGGACGTTCCTGTTCCATTCACCCGATAGTGTCCAGCCCCGGCCTCCAGTGCCTTGCCTAGCCAACTCATTTCAGTCCATCTCTCTGCTCTCTGTCCACAAACAGAAACACACATCTGTGCAGGCATGGGCAGAATTGATGATACATGATCGTAAAATAGTATTTTTGTCATTGGTATTTTATTGGGTTGGAGAAAATGGCTTCGTATTTTCTATCAAAATACTTTATACAGTAGGTGTGTATTTTTGAAGTTTAAAAATACTGCCAAATATGTTTGGTAAAACCAATACTTTTGGTGATGTGATGACATCATAAAAGTGTGAAACAATGAATGTAGCCTCTGACTGGTGCTGACTTAGTAATTTGCCCAGACTTGTTGTGATCAGAATATTGAGAGGAAGATGATTCAGTGCAAGATGAGTAACATGCAGGTTGCTCACACACGATATAGTCCCTCTCTCACACGAACCCTCAAGTTTACTTGAAACTTTAATCATCCAATCGGAACACATTGAACGGGTTATGTGGATGCCCGGCAACATATTGCTCAAAAAGTTGCCCCATGTATGACCTAAAGTAACACAATGAAAAATCCATATTTATCTCCCTTGGCATCAATACAACACCATTTAGCGCTTACATGGTCCCAGTTAGTTAAAGACCAACTAAAAGGGTCATGATCCTACCTGATCAACAGCATTACACAGTGCAATATCAAGCATTCAAGGAATGTATTGACAATGTCAGAGACTTCATTCTCCATATTATATGTCAGTGTACCATGAGTTTGAAGTCGTTATTTTAATGTAATAGTATTAGAACTGCATTGGGTTGCTTTAAGCCCACATTCTGTCGGTATCAATAGGTTCGGTGGTTAGTTTGTACCACTTGACAATTTCAGTTGTGACTTTTTGAGAACTTTTTTTTAATACAGTATTTAGGCTGAGATGTAACAGACGGGTCAGCATAGTTGATCTGTTGACTGTTTGCAGATTTATGGCATGTCTCGTAAGCAGAGAAAAAGCTGTTGCTCTCAAACTCTGTTCTCTTAATCAGCAGAGTCAGTGATGAAGGAATAGATTACTGTAAATATATGGTTTGCAAAGTGGTTTCATGCTACCTATCTTTAGTATTTTCAAAATATAAAAATTAGGGCTGTCAATCGATTAAAAAAAATAATCTAATTAATTACATACTGTACTCTGTGATTAATTAATCTAAATTAATCGCATATCATTTTTGCTGTGAAAGTATTTTAAATATTTAAATTCAAATTAATCATTGAATAATCAGCATTAGTGACATTAAAGTTCAAAAACGGAATCGATTAATCTGCACTATTTTTTTAATCAGTTATTTTTTCTCAAATTAATTAATTAATTAATTGATTGTTTAATCAGTTATTATGACCGCCGCTAGCGAAGCTAGCGAAGCGGTCATATAGGGATTGTCAAAGTCCCCCCCTCCCGTCATCTACTTCCTGAATTTTTTGGTCAACGATACCCGGGACACCGAACCACTGGGACACATGAAATTTGGTGGGTATGTAGCCCCACTAGACTTTTACGGAAAAAAATTTGTCTCGTCCCCGGGGGCCACTCCCCCCCCCCCCCCCATGCTGGGCCCCCTGAACCGCAAAAAAAGCAGTTTTTCCTAAATAACTACCTGAACCGTGGCACTGAGGATGAAGAATCTTTTATGGTATGTTGGTCTCAAGGGCCCACATCAACCTGGCCCATAATCACTCATTTGTGATTTGCACCCCCCCCCCCCCCCGGTAAAAAAATGAAAATGCAATATTATTCTGCTTTAATCGCCCCTATCTTCAGTGAAGATGTTCAGAACTGCACCAAATTTTATGTGTATGATTGACCTGGCATTCTCTGGGGGTATGCCAAGTTTCGTACAATTTCATCCATGGGGGGGTCTAAACAAAATTAGATTATGTGTACATTTAGTGACTGTACACTCATTGGCCTGTAGATGGCGGTGCACACATATACACATGGACACATACACAGGCACCCACATACTATCGGTATTAGAATGGCTGATACATAATTACAAATTCAGTAGGATTAAAAGAAAGCCAAAATAAATATTCATCATCATCATCATGACTGCATTTCCAGTATTGGCGATAAGTAGTCGTTTGTCCACTAGATGGCGCATCGTTGCAGTGAGACGTAATTTTGTTGGAAGTTAAAAGTGGGTTGGAAAAACAATGGACACTTCCTACAAGGACTGTAGTTTACCGCAGAGAACGTCTAATAAGGATAGGACGATGTTCACATGAAATGTAATTCCCATTTCTTCTTGAAGCCGAAATAAATGATGTTTATCGGACATGCTTGGTTTTTACTGCCGGTACGTTAATCTTATAATATCAATAAGGACCTAGGTAATGTTACCGTAGCGTTGGTTGAGTGATGGAGGCCAATTCGATTGATTGCATTTGTAGAAAACTATAAATGCGGTGATACCAAGCAAGTTGACAGCAGCACTGTAATTGTATCTTTCGACTGTCATTTGTTGCACGTGCTACAAAATCATTCTGTGCAATGGAAGATTTACCAACATTACACCGGTCTGATACAGTTTTGCCTATACATGCGTGAGACTGAGACGCCTGTTATTGTTGTTTTAAGTGCGTGCAGGGTGTGAGAGGGGAATCGGTGTGCTTTGATTCCAGCTTGGTAGTTGTAGTCTGTGAAATTAAAAAGCACGTGTGTGTGAAGTATCCAAACAATGACACCTTCATTTCATTATGGCTGCTTTAGCAACACACCTTAAGCTACTGTGTAGTGGGTCCCATTTAGAAGTGGCTACTTCATTCGCGCTTTCCTTGACTCATGGAGCTGCGTGAATTTTATTACAACTTTTCGCCACGACATGGCAGTTTAAAGTCGATACTGTAAGGCGTAAGCCATTGGTTTCCAAAGGAGATTTTATTTGTGTCGCCAGCATAGCCTATTGACAATTTATGTTGTAAATAGGCCTACCTAATAAGCCTACCTGTAGCTTAGGGAAGCTAACAGCTTTCTATTAGGATCTAGTTTGTTAGTTACAGTTTTGTCATAACTCCCTGATGCATTTTTGCATTTAGAATAGCCAGAGCGTGGATATCTCAATCGGAAAATTAAACAATATCGGGTGCCTATGGACTAGGCTGGGTGAACACAGCCTGATCTGCCCGCTATTTATTTTTTGATTTCTTAAAAGATTGAGCTTGGTCTGGTGAAAGCCAGACTAGCCATGGACCTCAGTTACACAATGCAAGGGAACATGAATCAGCCTATATTTGCGCGAACAATAACGGACAACAGCTCTTCAACTTTGGCCCGTTAAAATGTGTATGAACAGTCTAGCGACGCATTTCATCAAGGCCCATTTGGACATGTCAGTTATTTGCACCACTGGTTAGATGTAAAACAGCATTTCGTTTCAGACTACTGTTACTTAATTTGTGCATTAACAATAACGTTTCAGACTACTGTTACTTAATTTGTGCATTGACAATAAATGAACTAAAGATGACTAAAATCTTATGTAGAAGAAGAAACATTCACAAAAAATCCATCCATCCAAAAATGACCTTTGTTTTTGATAGCTGTTGAAAACGGCATGGAACTGACAGAGATGTTTTTGTTGATAAATAAATAAATAAATAACATTATGTTGATACCTTTTGCTTTTCCCAAATACAATGTAGCCTACAGGTGTAAGTGACCTTTCATCAATCCAGTTGCAATGGAAGAACTGTGATGAACTGCCCTACTTGTGATTGTTTAGAGATTTTAAAGGTTTTATAACAATGCTACATCTTCTTTGGCTATTCTACAATCTATTCACCTTTTCAGCACCAGTAGGCTACTTTCTGTGCAGCCGCACACACACACTCAGGCATGCTAAACAAGCATACACAAAAGTTTCAAGAGTGGGGGATGGAGTAAAATATGGAGACAAATTGAAGTGTGATTTATTTTCGCGGAACGGATGTACAGGACTGAGCGGCGGTCATATTTTGTACCGCTATGCGGTACATCTAGTTTTGACAGCCCTAATAAAAATACAGTATTTGATTTTTTTTTTTTTTTTAGTTTATTTTGATACATTTGATACACTTCCATCCCTGCACATGTGAATGCACTATACACATACACAGAATAGCTAAATGGCTTTTGACTGTTTCCACTAGTATTTTACTGTGAATAAAAAAGCCCTATTCCCCACACTCCCTTCTGACACATATCTTCCTCCTGTTCCCTAGTACCACACACACACACACACACACAAGCCTCTACCCTCCTATTCCCACATTTCAACAGCTGCTCCTCTGCTTCCTAAACTGCCACCGTCTCATCCGACAGCCAGCGGGGACTCTGCGCCGGTCCATCCACTCATTAATACTGCAAACGTGTCCAGCGTCTAATGGCCTCTTTTCCCTTTTAGCCTCTGGGCCAGCGGGCATATTTATTTCATTAATGACGTGCGTGAAAACATGGCTGTGTGGCCAGACGGAAATGACTCCAGGCCACAAACGTCCGACAAGTGGTTTGGTTGGAAATAATGCCACGAGGCTTGCAATGTCTAGTGTCAATGTTTGAATGAACTGTATTGAAAGAAGATGGTGTTAGGAATATTTAGTGTGGTTTTCCTGTTATAGTTACATAGAGTTGTGTAACGCTTCCAGACAAGCCTTTGAGATCCGACAAAGCATCTTTACAGTTTGCAAACTCATTTCACTTCAAATATTTGAGGAGTTCTCCTATAAGGACATGCCAAGGAACTTTATCTCATTTTTTTTACGCATCAAGTGTGTTTGTGTGGGGTTACTCCAAGTTGTTCCATGTTTACGTAGCCCTCGCTCGGCGACCATTTTTTCTACTCTTCCCTTGCAGAGGTCGCCTGCAGAGGAAAGGGAAGGTTTGCGTGCTTGACCTACAAAGGAAGCAGGCTGTTGTGGGTCATGCCGCGGCTGTCAGTGAGAGAAGCCGGCCCTGTAAGACGGCCCTGCCAGGCGATATCCCTGCGGCCCGCATCGCCGCACGGACGGTTCATGTTTCCCACATCCAGCTCGCCCTAACACCCACCCCCATCCCCATCCCCACCCTGTGTTGTTTCCAGTGGCGCCGCCACCACTGCGGCGCTATCTCTATCTCTCCACTGCCTGGTGCCATCAGTGCAGGCTTCTGACTAAGGAGGTTTGTTTACAAGTGGCTGGCAAACTGGTTTCCAGTGTTTGAATGTGGCTGTAGCGGTGTCATCCTACCTGGCACATTTTATTTCTATAGAGTTGATTCTGAATCATACTAAAATGTAAAAATAACCCCACCTCCTTCTTAGTTGTACCTTCTCTCAGTGTTATATGGTGTGCATGTGTCCGTGTGTGTGTGTGTGTGTGTGTGTGTGGGGGGGGGGGGGGGGGGGGGGGGGTTGTTAACAGTATTTTTGATACAAAATTCACAACAATTCCTCCACCATTAGCTCTGCAGTAAGCTCTCTCTCATCTCTCTCATCTGATGACCTGATGGTCCTAAGAAACAACACATATCTTGATAGGGCCAGTATATGCTCCCTGAAGGAAGCATTACATTTGGAGGTGATAGAAATCCACTCTGAAATGCACACTCAAACACCCATAGGAAAGAATTGGGTGGTTACTGGGATGGCAATGGTTTGATTGAAATTAATCCTTCATAAATAATAAATGATGGCTGCTCACAGGGGGAGGTCTCTACAGTACACGACATACCATAATATGATGTGTAAGTGCATACTGTATGCTATGTACTGTAGCCTGGAAAATCCAGACCCTGGTAATGTAGAAAGATTAGGGTCTGGCCACGAACAATGTAATGGCCTAATTTTTTGATTGGTTCCCCGGGATGCAAGGGGTAAAGGTAACGTGCATCATTGCTCATTGCCAGAGAACTCTGGAACATCATTGCCTCTCGCGAGAACTCCAGGGTATATGCAGAGATTTAAAGAAACAAAACTGTTAAAATATATTCATAGCAAAATGTCTAACAGAAAGACACGACTAAATTGGATAGCTTGAGGTCATGAACCATCATGGTCATCATGGCACTATTGCATAAGATGTTTTGAGACTGAGAGACGTTAGCCTGACAGAGATAATATTTTCACTGTCTGTGTACACACCTTGAGGTTTAGAGCTCTCACACCAAGACGGTTAAAAAAAATCCATTACGTAGAAAAACCAACCTGTCCACCATGCAGCATGTCAATAGCATGCAGACATGTCAATAGCTTCCACAGATGGTCATCAGGGTAGAAATATTTGTTTAACCTCCGTAAGCAACTCTATTGGATGGGTCAGGGTGTGGGTATAATAGCCACGGCAGATATGGCCCAGGCTTGGTCCAGGCTCTCATCATGAGAGTGCGAGAGTGCCACACAAAAGTAAACGTCTCTACGGGAGGGCGTTTGCATTAGCAAGGTTTATTTCTCTCTCTTGGCTTGGCCTCATGACACTGGGGCCACTGGTTCAACACTTTATCTTCTCTGAAGCTTATTTGTGTTTTTGCTAAAGCAATGTCTGTCCCTCTCTCTGGTGTCTCTTTCGGTGGCCGGCTGCTGACGTTACACAGGGGTCATTTCAGCGGGCTGAAGGGGTGCTTGTTGAGGGGAGACAAAGGTCTGCTGTGGAGAGGGAAGAGTAAGAGAGAGATGAGATGAGAGGTCCCGCTGGCTGTGGAACTGTTTTCAGAGACCCTCACACACTGTAGCACAGGGCGGGAATAGACAGCAGTTTGTTCTCATCCAGCTGCCTGTCCGCGATGCCACTGCCTGTCATAACACACACACACACACACACACACACACACACAAACATACACACACACACATCTCAAACACCTGCATGCCAAACACACAAACATGCACACACACCAACACTTACAGTACAACACCCATATACACATGTGTGCACACATCCCTCACAGTCAAAACTACATTTTAGGTGCACAAAATACCGGTACATGAGGACATCCTGACACTCTTAGGTACAGATGTGTATGGAGACACGCACACAGACACGTGTACATGTACATGCAAGAATATTTGCACAAAGTCAGGCAGAGTTGTGCACTCACATGTCACAGTACCCTCACAAATGCAAACTCCAAATGATGGTCACCAAGATATTGTTTGAAAGTACCTACGTACCCCTCCTCAGCTTCACATATGCATTGAGGTTTGCCTGTTCCCAGTTCCTGGTACATTGTGGTGGTCTGGCCTCGACCTGATAAGAAAAGGGTCTAACTATTACTGCAGAGCAGACAGGGAACACCGACTTGAACTTCTCACATGGCTGACTTACCTGAAGGAGTGAGATGTTATCTCCCACTATTAAAATCTATTTTCTAGTGCATGAAGTATAGCTTTCAGTGTTTCCCGGTCCTTCCCCTTGCTGTCAGCCCATGGGAATGTGATAAGTGCATTATATATAAAGGGGGGGGGGGGGGGGGTTCTTTTCACCATGAAAGCACAGATACTTTAACCTGTTGAAAGACTAATCCTCTCAACTGACATGAGACGAAAGACACTCTTTAATTCCGAGGACCCTTGTGCCCCAAAAGGAAATTTGGAACAATATCTCAGGAAATATGGCTTTCTTGTTTTTTTTTCTATCGCATTAAAGAACAAGACAAACTGTCCTTTTAATTTTCCAGTTACATCAGCCAGGCTACCCTCCAGCTCTTTGGCAGCCAAGACTCCAATCCAATATGACTATCTATGGGCATTCTTGATTGTTTGGACCAGATGAGTAAAGGTTTGCATTGATGTTTAGACAGGATTTGACTGATTACTGAGGAATTACACAGCATAGGATGTGTGTATTGATGCTTTTGAAAACAAGAAATCAATTATTGTTTATGGGCAAAGTAGGTTGAAACAAAGAAAGGAATTTGTTGTTCATGTTTACACGGACATGCAAAGGAATAAAACAATTAAAATAGGTCTAAATGTACACAATTAGAGAAAACTATCTGGATGTAGAGAGTGTGTGAAAAGCTGGTGAAAAGCTGCAATTACCATTGCACTGTTAAACAATGGAGCAGGTAATGCTGAAGATCATTTGTAAAATGTTTCAAATGAAAATGAATCTTGTGAGCTGAGTTAGATGTCAGTTTATAGGTACTGTACCCGCCTTGAGGGACAGAAAATGGGAAATTGGAAAGTTGGATGAGATGAAAGAAGAACAAGCTGAGGTGAGAAAGGCTGTGCATTAATTTCCTCCGAGGTGGATCTTGGCACCCTAATGGATTTCTCAGTCCTTTTGGGTGCCTGTGTTCTGAAATGTACAGTATCTAGGTCAGTATGCACAGGGAATGGATTAGTCTCATTTAGTCCTGGGAAATGTGCAGGCAAATGTAACATCTGGGGCTGTATCACACACATGCATGTTTAGTGCCTGACAAGTCAAAATGGAGTAGGCCTACTGCCAGCAACCCAATTCAAAAAAGATAGTCACACAATATTGGTTTGTGAGCCTGTTGAGTCTCACTGTTATGTAGTCTAGGTGAAGTCTTTGAATGGAATTGAAGTAGGCTAGGCTATGCAATTATTTTAAATGTTGATGAGTAGCCTAACTTTCTTATTCCTGTAACTATGGTAAGCTGATTGTGGTGCTTTAAAATGGAGAGGAAAGCCCCCCACATATGGGGTCTAACATGGCAGTTGTCAAAATAGAGTCAATATTCATTATTAAGTAGGCATCACAGGGGGTCACTCCCGTCATGTGAGTCCGGGGATACCCGGGGCACACAAAGGCAGTGCATGAAGTGGTCAGTGTAATCTCATCCTAACTTACCAACCTTGACTGATGGACACACAATGATTGACCTTTACGTTATTGAAGGATTTTTACCCCAAGCTTACGTGCGTGTCAAGCTGACAGGGAAAAATACAGAGGAAAAAACGTGTGGAAGTGGGGAAAAAGATTGTGTTGTCAATGATTTGTTTTCTCAACCATTTCAAAACACGTAGACGAGCGTTCAGGGTGCAAATTACACACTGCATAATGAAACTAAAACCTCTCCGCAAACTGAATGAAAACTGAAAGACTTTCTGTTTGCATAAATGTGTGTATAAAAATAAACGTCAACCCTGATTGGCCGTGCGCTGCAGTATCACCAAACGTCCTCCTCGTGGCGTCTACTCGCTCTACAATACGAGCAGGCGCGCGACAGGCAATAAACCTCTTTATTTACTCTCTCTCAGGAGAATCCGGTGTGTGTGTGCGTGCGTGCCCATGTGAAGAAGAAACTCAAGACTCACCGCTACACGGTAGCCAAGCGTCTTCGTTTTCTTCTGAAACAATGGATATGAAAGACTCCGGCAGCGTTATTTTGACAGCTTACCATTCATTCACGCCTTCAAGGATACATTTGGTGGACGAGAACTATGCAGCACCTCTGTCTCCAAGACATGCTCTTTTCGGCAGGTAAGTTAGTTTCAGAAACTTCGGAGCTCACGTGTAAAGGCTACTTCTCCTCCTCCGGTGTTTTTGAAACATTTTGCCCAACCATCATCGATTCAGTACAGTTATCACAACCCACAATATTTCACAATGAAAATAATTTACCCAGCAAATGTTTTGATGGAGTGTGCGAAACGTTGCCTATGATTTTAGTTGAGGTTTATGGACATTAATGCCGTGATTACAATAGGTCTAGCATATTTTAGCCAATTTACTGTAAGCACATAATAGAACAGACAGGTCTGTATTATTTGACATTTTAGGTGGTGTAACAAGAAAATAAAAATAGGCTGTTTTTGAAACCAAACAAGGCAATAAATATTATTATTATTCCTCCTAATGATCTTAACAAATGATCCTCCTAATGATAACTGTTAAGTACTGTATAGGTATATATACTTGAACATATAACCTTGTTTAACATAGCACTAACACTGTCTTCATAATGCACCAGGATGGTCAGTCTTAAAGTTGTCAGTGGAGGCAAATCCTAATATCGTATGGCACCCCAGAGAGTGTAGGGGGCATGAACAGCTGTTGGCAGTCTTTGCTCATACAGATTCTGTGTCAACTGCAAACATGCATTACAAATGGTGGCGTTGTCTAATGATTCTCGACAGTGCAGAAAATACAGTCTAATTTCTAAATGTTAAATTAGTCTGACCACATAGTAAATTGTGAATAGTTTCACAGGTCTATTTTCTCAACACGTGAAATAGACTGGGGCTTCTGACTGGTTGTGTTTAACTGTAAATTCGTCTAAATGTGGTTTCACATTGTTTTACAATCTCTGGCAGGCTGCTCTCCCATTTGCACCGTGGAATGCTTATAAACAGAGCTGTGTTTGTTGCTTGCTGGAGCTTTGAATTGTGCACATAATGGTAAATTGTGATTGAAAGCCCTGGAAAGCCTCTGCACAAATACATCCTCTCAGCCGGCCGCAGTTCCTCCTCTCTCACACACACGCAGATCTCGTTGGTCACGCTCACCCATAGCGGATCTAAACCTACTTCCATTTCAGATATTGATGGATGGCTCTGCTCTGGTTGCAGCAGCAGCCACCTGAATGATTTTACAACATCTGTTAGGACACCCCTACACCCCCACACTCTCTTCTTCCTGTGCCCCCCCCCCCCTCCCCCCCTGACCCCCTTGACCACCCCTTACCAATCCTCCAAAATTTGGCTGTGGTTCTCTCTATTGCTTCATCAGGATGGAAAGCCTGGAACCTGCCAGGGTCAGCCAGAGACAGGGGAGCCAGCTGAACCCGACGCGGTACGGCAAAGAGTTGGCGCGGCCAAGGCCATTAACTCTTAAAATATTTACATTATGCGTGAGACAGAGAGGCAGCTTACCCTTGGGGTATTTTAAGCTTCCCCCAAGTGCTTCAGTCATCTGTCCATTGAGCTCCTTAATCTTGTTTTGATTTATCTTACAGCCTAAAAAAGACCTCCTAGGCAGAATGTTTTTTCTTTGCATTTAGGAACATGTGGTTAATTTGACAAAGAGATTAGTACATCATACATTGATAGCTTAGAGAAAATACAGAAAACTGTGACAGATGTATGGGATATTCTGCGCAAATATGCAATGTTTTGACTTTTTGTACAAGGTTGAAGGAGATTAACCATGAAAGGGCCAAACGTCTCCCCTTCCCTCTGGATGTAGTGTAAATAATAATCCTAAAAGTATTCTCCTTCTTTTGAACCTTTCTTTTGAGTTCGCATCTCACAAGTCTGGGCCCAGGCTTTAATCATGGAGACAAATTATTATTTTCAAGCTCAATTAAAGAGATTCTGAGAAAAGCAGTAATTTGGCACGTGACATGAAAAGGGCTCGGTGGTTGTGGCCCATTCTAACCAAGTCTGGCCTGGTAGAGCGAATGGAAAAGTGCTGTAGGTCGCAGATAAGCTTGGATTGGACACACTGGAGAGAGGCGTGAGATGGTGTGCAAGTCTCCACGGGTCAATTTCTCAGCTGACATTACTCCACCTACCAGGCTAGAGGTCAAGCCTGTGCCTGTGTGTGTGTGTGTGTGTGTGTGTGTGTGTGTGTGTGGGTATGAGTGTGTGCATGCGTGTGTAAGCCTTGACATCCTGAGGTGGCGCATGGGGTCCGACCGTTTTGGGTCGGGGCAGGATTACTCTCTAAACTCCCAACCCTCCCACACCACCCTACTGCTCCCCCCCCCCCATTGGGTTTTGTCTGGCACACAAAAGCTAACCCAGGTGCTCCGGTGTCTGCTACTGAATGCGGCTTTTGTAGCGCGTGAAGGACAGCGATCCACTGGCTTTTGACCGGCTGTGTGCACTCATTAGCACTATCAATGACTTCTGGGTCCTTCGGCACAAAGCACATCCACAATGGACAGCAGCAGTGGGCACACCCGTGCTTCTGCACGCTGCTTGTTTACAGAGACGGGAAAGCAGAGTGCTGTATGTCACCCCTGACAATGATAAACCCACTATTTACATCTCCTATTTGTTTCTGAATTGCACCAGTGCTAATTTGTTAGATTTGTTATAATCCATCAATTCATAATTTCTCAACAGTGTTGTTCTACATGTCAAAATGCCCAGTGTTTGTTATACTTCCACATGCAAGTGGGGATTTTGTATGACAATAACATTTTGAGGAAGCTTAACTTTTTTTCTCTCTCTCTCTCTGGAGGAAATGCCACCGGTTAGTTCTACATTCTGTCACTTCATTCATGTTTTGATATGCCTCTCTGACAACCAGCAACTCATTGTTGTGCTCTCCTGTGACACGTGGAGAACTGGTGACATATTTGAGTCTCCTGATAGGCAGCTAAACTATAACAGTCAAGTAGATGTCAAGAAGGGACCTGGACTCATTATTTTCGTTAGAGTAAGCCTCCAGGGTTAGCAAAAGCGGTAAAGATCACTGCCAGGGTCAGGGCCATGGTTGGAACAAGTTCCTAAAACCACATGTCATATAAACCACCAAGCAAAGCTGGCTCCCTCTGAGCAGAAGATAGGAGGAGACTGCTCTGAGTAGTTTGGAAGACTTACAGAAAATTAGAGCAATGGCGCTTTGTAAAAATGTGAATCACTGTTAAGAACCCAGTGTGTCAGTGTGTTCAGTTTCCATTCATGACGATAGCGGCTTAATCTTCTGGGTCTGTATGACTCAGGTTTCATTAGGCATATGCAAAAAAACGGTGCAGATAACAGAATTGATCTACATACACTTACACAAATATTTCTGACCGCAAATTAAAATATTGTTCAGGTGACAGGGAAGCGGATGTTGATGACTTCACAAGAATAGCATGATATTTTCACTGTGGCTTTCCAGCCATGCAGTCGGACTGCATTCCTCATGCTGCAGGTAGAGAGACACTCACACGGAGATCGCTCATAGCACAGCTGATTTGCAGAAAGGGTAGAACCTTGGGACGACACCGCCTTGACCTTCTCCTTTCCAACACGAGTTGAAGAGACTTTCACATGCCCAGGTAATTAAAATATCATGTTATTCTTTGTCAGTCTCCCACATCCCATATATAGATGGCTTATTGGAGAGTACTTTGTTGTTGAAGTGCCCCTGTAGATAAGGTAAACACGAGTGGTCGCCTGAGAAGTGATTTAACATGTGGTGCTGTCAAGTATTGACGGATCGGTTACAGTTTTACTGCCTTAAGAAATACCATGAAGGTTCAACATTGACAGCTGAATCTATGCAGTCTTGATTCGCTGTACAGATTGTGTTGTCATTTACATTTTCATTTACACGTCAACATAACTGGTTTTCAGCCTGTCACCTACAGTATGGTCATGCACTTACCTTCTGAGCAAGTGTGTAAATGTGTCCCAAACTTGAGTGTGTACCATTTCCCATCTATTGCATGTCTTTATGTACGTGGAAGCAAATTGATAACTGACTAGCCATTAAATAAGTAAAAGAAGAAAGAGCTGTGTGAGGTGTTTCATATCTGACATGTTAGCTGTTTGGTAAAGTGTGCCTACGGGTTGTGTGCTAAACAGTTTAAATTTAAATTGGAAATGATGAGGAGTGAGTGTGTGTGGAAGGTTACTATAGTAGGCATTCTTAGACTATCCCTAAATTGAATGTGTTGAGCATTACACTTTGCATTATTATGTATATGGTTTACATACAGTGTATTACGTTTGGGAAGAATTGATGTCCTTCTATAGTATTGAGTCTCTCACTATTACAAGATACATTTGTGTACATTCAGCTTGCTCTCCCTAGTGATGGGCAAATGAAGCTTTGGTGAACCACTGAACCACAGCAGTGTGAACCTAGCGACACTAGCTGAAAAGCAAAAAGATGGCCGCCACACATACATTTTTCAACATAAAAGTCCTTAGCAAACCAATATTTTTGGTTACATATACTGGTTTGGGTAAGGACTTTTATGTTGAAAAATCTACATGTGGCAGCCATATTGGATTTTTTCATTAGTGTTGCTAGCTTCACACTGCTGTGGTTTAGTGGTTCACCAAAGCTTCATTTGCCCATCACTAGCTCTCCCCATGAATGGCTCTCTTATAAAGATCATGCAACAGCCATTAGATTAGTGAATGAATTCCCTGAGACAGACAAATTAAATGACTAAATGTGGTATGCAGTACTTGTGTAGAATAGTGCTGACATAACATTAATATCATATGATGTGGCCTCCAACAGCAGGAAAGATGCATATGTGGTATTTTGCTTGAGTTGTCTATTGTCTCTGCTGAAGCTACAGCATGACAGTCATGGGTTTTGTCATATGTCTCTATGTAATACTTTTGCCTGGAAACAATGTAATTGAACCTGTATAAGATTGGGCTTCGCCCCAGAGAACTTTGGATTTGCTGCTGGAACTTGTCGTGATTTTCACTGTCCGTGATTAAATATGGCCTTTTCACTCCTGCCTGTGATGCCTTGTGGTTAAGATTTTTTACCACATTACCCTTCCTGTTTACTGGCAGAACAAAAGAGACAGAGAAAATAAAGCTCTACAAGACAAGAATGTTTTTTAGCACTTGCCATCCATGATCGATCTCTGAAGGTATTTTTGATGGGTCATCGTGAGCTATAGCTATTCTCTAATAAGAGTCAGGTGGAGATGTCTATACATTGTTTTGAGCTGTGTGTCTTAGCGGGACTCTGGGGGGTTATTGTTAAAGGGGATGTGTGAAGAGGTCAGTGAGAGGCAAGTGGGGGTGGAAGAGAAGTTTGCTTATTTTGGCTCGTGGGCTTATTTTGGTCATGATAACACACACATACCAAGCCCAGAGAGATTGATGGTCTTTGAATAGGTCTGCGCGAGAACGGTTGTGTTGCTATAAGTATTTTTCTTTTGTAAAAGATCGCATATACACACACTACATCTGCAGATGTGCACTAGTGACCATAACCACATAACCCAGTTCATATATGCGAGTTATGTTCCTTCTCTTCTGGTTAGGTCACTATGCTAATCAAGAGATGTTGCCAGAGTCTGATGCAATTGGGCAAAAGTATGAGGTTTCAGTTTACTTTAACCCTCCAGAGATAGTCCTGTCGGGCAGGCGGGGGAAATTGCATTATATGTATATATTATATTTTTTATCGAGTTAGCCAACTCTGTTTGCCTTTCCTTTGTGGACAGTCTCTGTTAGTTTTTAAAAGGGTCAGTGTAAGGTCTTGCCTATTTGGAGTTTCTCCTACTCATATTTTAGTTCCATTGAAAACTGTTATTGTTGAATGTGGGGAATGTGTGTGTGTGTGTGTGTGTGTGTGTGTGTGTGTCTATGTTTTATATGTGTGTGTGTTTTACGTGTGTGTGTGTGTGTGTGTGTGTTTGTATATATGGGTGTGTGTGTGTGTGTGTGTGTGTGCATGTGTATTTTATATGTGTGTGTGTGCATGTGTATTTTATGTGTTTGTGTGTGTGTGTGTGTATGTATGTGTCCAGTGGGGATTACTTTCCTGTCTATGTTATCTTTGCGAGCCTCTGATAGGCCTCTGTAAGGGTGGCACGGCTAAGTGCTTTTCCGAAGAGGCACTCGCTCTCCCCCTTACTTCATCAAGCCCGGTGAAAAACATTCCTATCATATTCATTAGTCAGTAACTACTTGTTGTTGTGAATCATGGAGCATCCACCTCCCATTTTCTCCTATCGATCATCATACTGACCATCCTGTAACCGAAGTCATAAATCACAAAGCCTTTATTTGACACACGCCAGGCGCCCAGTATCACTAAAGGCAAAACAGGAAGTATCCAAAGTGGCCTAGTTCCCCCTCCGTAATTTTATCAAGCCATTCTTGTTTTCTCATAATGAGCTTCAAGCTGTGCATCAGCAAGTACTCTAACTCTTCCCCTCTCTGTTTTTAGTGAAAGAGTGGCCTCTTGTGATACACCAGCAGAGATGGGTGTGCTGCTAATGTCTCAATGTCTGGAAACCACCCCTTGAGCGTGAGCGTAATTTAGTTGTCATTGTGGCCCGTGTTTGAAAGGACAGGCCTGAGATGCTGGCCACTGACAACAGCCACAAGCCAACTGTTAAAGAGGCCAGTGTCAGTGGGCAGGCGGTGACTTCACCACAAGTGAGTCGAGGGGCAGTTCAAAATACTCACAATAAATGAAGTTACTAATCACTGGCTGACGAATGCACCACAGGCTCTTTGTCATGTCATGGGCAGCATTTGTCATGGTTAAGCTCTGAGTTCATTCTGCCCTACATTACTATTACCAGAAAGGCTCTTTTATTATGAAGCAGCTCTCATCAACTCTCATCTCCTGCTCATGTTTCCCCAGCATATTCACGCCCATCTTAATCAGCCCAATTAATGTCCTTTAGTGACAATCTCACACTCTCCCTTTGCACTAGTATTGATCTCCCTGGGAGGACGTCATGTTGTTAATGCGCAAAGGTGCTTTTAACGGGAGACGGCCAGGCCCCAGTGAGAGAGAGAGAGAGAACCGCATACTGCTGAGTCGGCACCGCTGCCCGGCCATAATGGCCACCACAGATGCGTGGGGAGGGAGGCCTCAGGGCTGCCCACAGGCTAAAAATAGAAGATCTGCGTGGGACCTGTGACTCCAGTATGGTGGTGGGGCAAGTGGTGGCCCTTCACCCAACAAGGGCCTTTTGTGTGTGTGTGTGTGTGTGTGTGTGTAGTGTGTGTGTGTAGTGTGTGTGTGTGTGTGTGTGTGTGTGGGGGGGGGGGGGGGGGGGGGGGTTAGGTAGGAAGTGTAATGACTCACAGAAGCCACAGCATAATTGCTTAAGGAAACCACTATTGAGATTATTCTCCAACACTCGCTGGCCTCTTAATGGTTTGCAATGTAATATGCATCCATGTGTAGGCCTATGTTTAAATGGAGTTGTTTTTTATGGGCAATAGTCAATAGTGAATGTCGTCATATGGATTGAGTCACTTTCGTTTACACTGATTTGTTGTATCCTGTCCATGGGAATGGTGGTTTATTTGCAGAATGGAAAGCCAGATGTCTCGCCTCTGTCTCTCTCATTGAATAATTGGGTGTAAGATGCTTTCTGACACAATTTCTGCCTGTCTTAAGTCTCAAGGGCAGATTTCAGTGGAGGCAGCACAAAAAAAAAAACTTTTGCCAAACATCTGAGTCAACATTTTACAGGATGAGCTACAGTCAGCAGTCTGGCACGAAGCCTTTTCTCTCCCAAACAGCCACTCATGCATATGCCCATTTTAATCAATATAAAAAATGGAAAATGTTTTAGTCGATTGACTCAAAGAGGCCTGCTGGCGTCACTTGTCATGGTGCGATACTGAAGGGCACCTCCAGTTTTTTAGCATCTGACACGTCAAAGGTGGCTGTTAAACTAAATAATAGACGCTCATGGGAAAAAAAAAAAAAAACTGGCAGAACTTTTCCGGCACTTCTATGGCACCATGGTCCGGCAGTGTTTACATTCTTAAAGGAATTAGGTCATGATTGGAGGGTCCCTCCAGATTCTCCTCGTATTACAGCCACTTCGCAGGAGCCCTTCTCTGTACGCACATGTTTCCAGTTTAGCTGCCATCTCCGCTGACCTACATATGTTGTTTCGGGGGCCTGTAACTGCTGCAGCCTGTGTGCCTAGACCCCCAAACATCACTCTGAGCCGGAGGAGAAGAAACATCACTAGTCACTTGTCTCATGTGTTGCCCGTTTTTTTTCTCTCGCTTCGCTACATTCTGATTACCATCTTCTGGCTTATTACAAGTTGCGATCTGAAGCCAAATCCATCACACACATGCCAAAAGAAAGTCTGTTTTCAATTTCAGACAAAACCCTGTTGCGCTGTGTACACTCCATTCTTTCAAGAATAAATCACGGCGCTGCCAAGTAGTGACAGGGCTTTTTTCCCTTTTTAAAGAACAGAGGTACACATAATAAGAACTGTAATATCTATTCCATCCAAATCCTTCACCAAGCAGAGACTGGTCGCAGAGCTGGGGTGGAAGAGTTTTGTATGATAGAATACGGATGCTTACATGAAAATGGCATTAAGGCTGAACTATACTTTGTTTTCATATGGTGTTTATTCAGATCTCAATGTGTTTTGGGGGTTTTGATTTGATTACATGAGGTGATTGTTTGTGTTTTTAAAAAAAAAAAAAAAAAAAGCAAGAAGTGGTGAAGTGTGTGTGTTTTTGGTGATTTAAGGCGCACATCTGGTTCGAGTTTACCCAAATTAGTCTCCATTTTGGGAGCGGTCTCTCCACAGCACCCTCCATCCCCCACAGAGAGCGACACAGGGGTCAAGCGATAGTAGAGCAGAGACGGTGACCGCTAAATAAGCCCTGAGGACGAAAGAAGACAGGAGTAGTGAAATGGGGGGGGAAAGAGAGAGAAAGACAAAGATGTTTGAAAACACTATGGAGGGAGTGAGAGAAAGGGTAGGTACATGTAGGGGGTTGAGCGAAATGAAAGAGGGAGTGAGTGGGTGAGACAGAGGGATAGGAAGAACCGATGAAGGGATGGAAGGAGGGAGGAGAGCATAGAGAGGGGGGGGTAGAGAGTGAAGGAGTGAGGGTGGGAGGGGAGAGAGAGAGGGCTCTGGACATTCACTGTGTCTGTGCTGAGCTGAGCTGAGCTGTGTGTGAGGGAGTGCGGAGAGCTGTGCGTTGCCTCCTGCAGTGAGGGATGTGTGGCAGAGGCATGTGGGAGGAGAGATGAGTCTGGGTTTCCACACGGAGCTCATGAGCTGGCCAGAGGATATCCTGAGATTTAGGGGGCCAGTTAACCTCTCTCTCTCTTTCTCTCTCTCTCTCTCTCTTTGTCTCTCTCTCTCCCTCTCTCTCATTCTCTCTCTCTCTGTCGGACTTTGTTTATACTGTGGGCACCTCAGAGATCTCCACAGACAGACACTGGCCCCTTTGCTGCTTCTCCTCAGCTGAATGAAGCACTGAAAGGTAATCTAGGTTTTATTCTTCAGACTTTTTCACAGACTGGCTTGTGTGTGTGTGTGTGTGTGTGTGTGTGTGTGTGTGGCATGCCATGCCATGCTATAGTCAGCTGAAGAGGAGACTGATAGAGAAAGGTTGGAATCAAATCAGCTCAATGGGCATGCACTCAATATTGCTTTTTGATGTAAAGTGGTGTTATAATGTGTGCAATAGGAGGTCTTGGATATTATGCTTTGTATCTGTTTGAAGTCAGTCCTATGCATGACTTTTGATGGAAAGATGTTTTACTCTTCAGTTGCAGAGTCTTTGTGCTGATGAAAGCTTTTGCTCTCATGGCCCAGTGAGCTGTATATTCTCTGTTCTTTAATTCTGACCATGACTCACAGGAAGCTGGCTTCAAAGCAAGTGCATAGCACCAGAGTGTGGTCATTCTCAGTCTTTCTTGTTTGTTTTATTCGCGTTCCTTTTTGCCAACCAACTTTCTCTTTACTTGCTCTGTTTTTCTTCAAGTTGCTTTTCTCTGTGTAGTTGAGTTGAGTTTTTCTCTCAAAAGGACATTTGTCACTGTAACCTAGTCGGTCAAGTGAAAGAATGTGTGTGGAAAAAACGGTGTGTCATACATTTCATACAGTATACCTTCATAGGTTTCTGTTTGCAGCCGATAAGTGTTGCCTCCTTCTAAATATAGGCTACTTAGGGTTCTCACATCTATGCTTATCAATGATGACTCATAGTTTTATTGCACTTAGGTTTCCCTCACCAAGATGCATTTGTATTGCATGTCCATGTGTGTAACTTTCTGAAGGGCCAACAATGCATTCTGATTAAATTGAAAGGAATTAATGAGCTGATGCCCTACCCTTGTTGGTGACGTAGGTGTATTTGGGTTTCTGTTCTTGTTACGGTTGTGTGCATTTGAAAGTGAGAGTTTGGTGAGGGCTGTTGTTCTTCATTCAGCTGCTTCGTGTTGCCTTCTTATTGTCTGGATTCAAGTTTTTTTTGTAGTTACCACTTGGGCATCTGAATGAAACCCCTACTAGGGTAAGCGTGTGTGTGTGTGTGTGTGTTTGTTCTTTTGTGTGTGTGTGTGTGTGTTCATGTCTTTATGCCTTACTCTCTGTCTTTCTCTCTCTCTCTCTCTCTCTCTCTCTCTCCCCCCTTCTCTCTCTCTTTCTCTGTGTGGGTGGGTGCCTGTGTTCGTGACCGTGTGTGGCCCCTTAGCCAATTACAACATAGTTGAGATGCACATTGTCTCTGCAATCTCTCAGAGGATATCTGTAGTAATGGTGTGTATAGGGGCCAGATGACACATCTGATGTAGATTAGATAAAAGCTCTGTTTGGCCATTGAAAGAGTGTTCGGGACCATGGGCATTAGAAACAGGAAGTGAGGTCATCAAACAGGACTGGTTTAACTCATCCTGGCTTTCTAAGATAAGATACGGTATGTGGGTGTTGCAGCAGTGGTCTGCTCTGAAAGAGGAGTGGATCATTCCCGTGTGTGTGTGTGTGTGCGCGCGTATTGTGTCTGCATGAACGTGTGTAGTAGTTGTCATTAAACTGCTTCTTCAACTGGCTGACTGTTCCACTGTGACTGCACACAGTAGATGTGTTTGTGTATTATCTTTCTTTGCACATTAAACAAATACAAGAATTTTTTTCAGGTAGTAGTCACGAAAGAGTTCACTGTTTGATTTGTAGAAAGATATGGCAACAGTTCAAATCCTCTGTCATATTCAAAGTCACAAGAAGTGAGATTCTCTCAGGACTTGGCTTTTGAGGAAGTATATTTGTCTCATGTCTTCTAACCTTAGCCGTCTGAGCTCGGGAGTGCTAGCTGACTGCTTTGTGCATCCCAGGGGGAGTGGAGGCCATTAAAACAAAGTTCCGCTCTTAACACAATCCTCCCTCCCACAATGCATTGCTCTAATCAATAACATCCCTAAGTGAGACCCTTGTTCTTGCTTCCTGGCGTTGAGACAGAGTAATGCTAGCTGCACTCTATCCTCTAGTCTGTCCTTATCAATATTTGAATACAGAGTCTGGATTGGGCTTCATGTTGTAGTAGGTTATCGAATAAGACCAGTGCTACCGCAGTGACTACCCAGTGCCCGCACGCACGAACGCACGAGCGCATGTACGCACACACACTCCATAGGTGTTAGTAAGCCTAAATGCTTAATAAGCAGATTTAGCCACAGCAGCTGCGTGCGAGATCATTTTACAGAATAGGGGAAAACCCTCTTAACCTCCCCGCCACCCTCTCTTCTCTCCAGTCATCCTGCCAGCTGCCTGCGAAGAGATAAGAGTGACAGTCCCACCTTCTCCTCCACTCCTTTTCTCCTTCATGTTATTCTACCTCTTCCTCCTTGTCATGTAACCCAGCTAGTCTTTGCGGTTGTGTTCGGAGTCCAGCTAGCGTTAGCGCTAGCCCAGGCCAGCGCTTCCTCGTCACTGTGGTGATAAACAGACCACATGAAGGTGACACTGGCCCCAACTGGTCATAAATCTGAAAATGAAAGGGGCCTGTGATATCAGCAGGGCTTCCTTGTAATTAGAGGGCTATAATTGGAGCCAGGCGTCTTCTGGCAGAGCCTCTGTGGGAAAAGGGGAAGAGATGGACAGGCAATGGAGTTTACATGGTCTGGTCTAGTGTGTTTGTGTGTGTGAGTGTGTGTGTGTGTCAGAGAGAGAGAGACAAAGAGAGAGAGAGTGTGTGTGTGGTGGTTCTTTGTAAAATGGGAAAGTTAGTTATAAACATTAGAGCTGGGAAATGCTCCTAAAATGAGTCTCTTTATATGATGGTTCCA
This sequence comes from Alosa sapidissima, assembly GCF_018492685.1. Classification (NCBI taxonomy): domain Eukaryota; kingdom Metazoa; phylum Chordata; class Actinopteri; order Clupeiformes; family Clupeidae; genus Alosa; species Alosa sapidissima. The sequence goes on from NC_055973.1 coordinate 3,391,987, forward strand.
GTGGTCACATGATATGTACAATGCCATTGAGTTCATCGAGTGTGATGAGGGCTACGCACGTGACACAGGTCCCCTTCAGTCCTGTTCTGCCAGTTGGGTTTTACCCTCTGAAGGTGTTGTGTTGTGTTTGAAATGTTTGCTCTGTTCATTGGTGCATGCCATGCATTATTGTAATCTAACATTTCCGTATTAATGTTATGTGCTGTGTTCATTTTCATGAAAAGGTTTGTTATTGGCTGGAAAAGCCAGAATTATCAGTTCTTAGGAAGACATTAGGAATATGCTTTCCTTGCCAGTGCTACCGCGTACGTTATTTCTCTCGCGCTTTCACTCTCTCACCCATGTTGTCGACTCTCTATATCTCTCTCACACTCACTAACTCACTCACTCTGGTACTACACGCATCTCTCTCTCCCGCACTCACTCACTCATTCACTCTGGTACTACATACATCTATCTCTTTCTCTCTCTCTCTCTCACTCTCACTCTCACTCACTCACTCACTCACTCACTGACCCACTCCTCTCCTCCCTCTCGTAGGAAAGTCCAGTACCAGGGGCTAAGCAGGATGAGCTCTGTGGGGGCGATGCCTCCCACGCCACCCGAGCGCTCCCCGTCCCGAGACTCGCAGGACTCCATGGAGGACTACTGGAGCGAGGTCAAGAACATCCAAGAGGACTGCCAGGGCAGCGGAGAGGAGGCCTTGGAGAGGGGCAGCATCGACGGTAAGGGACTTCTTCAGAAAGACGGGACAATGCACTTTAGTTATTTCTTCAACTGTGGCCACCATACTGATGGCTACAGAGGCTGAAAGAACCTCTTAATGAAAGAACTTTGTTTTTGTTCTCATGTTCTGATTTCATAGCGACTGTTGTATTAAGATCATATGCTAAACTGTGAAGAACCCTTTTCAGTGCTGTGGAACTGAAAAGTTTCATAAAGAGTATCAAAGGAGCAGGAAAGGAAAGGAATGGACTTCTGTTTTCTGATTACAAAGATTGCGTCGGAAGTGTTCTCAGCTATCTGTCTATCACTGTGAATGCTTTTAGATTGGCACATATCCATTTATCCTTATTGTTTTACATCCTATTTGTATTATGTCTTGCGTGTTCTTGGCCAGGGCTCACTTGGAAAAGAGACATTTTCTCAATGTGACTACATGATTAAAGAAAGCATAGAAATAAATAAATACATTTATACATAGATAGATGAATGCATAAACAAATAAAGAAATATATAAAAGAAATGGAAAATGTTTATATTTGGCTTGTAGAAGAACCCGTGAACATCTTCTTTCACAACTGTGTGGAAAGTGGCTTGAATCTTTGGTTTAGTGGGGCAGGGGGATTGTCTGAGATAAAAGAAGGTATTATATTTGGAACTGGGGCATTTGGATTGGCAAGGGAGATGAATTACTCGTAAAATAAGGTTAGATCTTTTGAAAGATTACCTATTGCTCCTTTCTGGTTTGGGAGTTAGGGGTTGCAGGTTCTTATTTTAGAAAGACCCAAATCCAGACCCAAATATGTCTGAACATGTATGATTTATGAGACCCAGGTTGTGCTTCTGGTCCTATTCACAGTGAATCTGATCAGTCTGCATAATAACTCACGATTTCTCCACCAATGTCATTCCAGAGGCAGAGCTGGAGGAGGCGTGGCTTCACGAAGCCGGCCTATCAACGCTTGTGTCCGGCGCGCTCGGGGAGGGTCCCGCCGAGGCCCTGCTGTCCACCCTGACGCGCTCGCAGACGGCCATGGTGAAGAAGCGGCTGGACAACTACACGCAGACCATGCGCAAGAGGAACAAGCAGCCCATGCGGCACGTGCGAGACGTGTTCAACACGCCAGACAGCTCGGTGAGCCAGAACCTCAGCGCCCAGTGACGGCAACACCTGCCACTCACAAAATGTACAGTCAGTGTGGGAGGTTTCACAAAGATGTGCCCTTGAACTACATACAAAAGGGGGCTTGTAGTTCAAGGGCACAAAGAGTGACGCATCCGATACCAAAACCATTCCATACTGCCGCAGACGTCGCAGTTGTTTGCCTTTGGAATGTTTTGACACTGCTGCATCATCACATTTCAACATATCTATTGCAGCGGATGCTGTGAGTAGACAGCCGTAGGGGAGCGGTGGGACTAGTTTAGATGCCTCAGCTGTGGGGAGGATCCCCCGAGGGGATGCTAGAGTGGCCTTTTTATGCGCGCCACATTCCTGCATGCTGCGTCAGGCCCAGGACGGATGTGCTTCAGGTGCCGAAGTGTCGCCGCCTTTCAGTTTGACTCTCGTGCCGCTGGCAGACACGTGTTTTTTTTCTCTTTTTTTAAATCGTATGCGCAGAAATTTTGTGTGTGTGTGGGTGGGGGTGGTGTGTGTGTGTGTGTGTGTATAAGCAGCCTCTCAGCTGCGGTGGCAGCTGCCACTGGTGGCCTCTAAAATAGGTTTGTCCCACTGACTTCAGCTGGAATGTGACAAGCTCACTGTATACTGTTGTTGAAGGGAGGGGGAGCGGCACAAGCTACTTCCTGACTGTTTGTTTTAAAAGACACACACACACACAGACACACACCATGCACATGTTGGCCGGATCTAATAACCGTGAATTATGTGTGGTGCTGCCCAGGGGCAGGTTTAGAGCAGGTAACCCAAGCTTTGTTTTGCTTCTTGCCCTGAGCCTGTGGTGGCTCCAGCAGACAGCGTAAATGGATTTGGATTATGGGAATGAAATGAAAACAGACTCACAGTCCTCCGAATAGCTAGCTAGGGGCAAAGAGCCACATCATTCCCATTAGGAGGTACACTTATAGCAGCCTGGTTGAATGGCAGTCACCGTCCTTGTTGTGACAGTCTTGAGCTGCCTGTCTCCGTAGAAGAGTAGAAATGTCCAGTGTTGCTGTGGCTATAATCACATTTGTATCGAGGCATTAAGGCATAACTTGTTAATGCATAGGATCTTGCTACACATTAAAGTTGTTTATTTTCATCTGTTTATATTGAACATCTCACAACGACTGCTGTTGCTAGTGCATGTCATGTGCAAGTCTTGCTGCCTTCAGCTCTCTAACATGTCACTTGCCGTAGCAGGCATCAAGGTACCAGCTACAAACTTTGTTTCGGACAGCCTAGCAAGATAGCAACACAGAAAACCGTTGCCAGGATACCAGAAAGCAGAATAACGCTACGTTCGACTTCAGCAATAGCTGCTCACAATTAAGTAGAATTTTGGACACTGAAGGCAGCATGAAGGATACATCTACGTTACCTTCAAATAATGAAGGTATCTTAGAAGGCAGCATTTCATACAAATATTTGATTCAGACATGCCTTGATGCTTCGCTCCCCTGTTAGATATCTTTAAAGGCAGCAGTTTTTTTATTTCGTTTGGGATACAGCCATGGTTGGGCCACAGTTATGAATGAGATAATGTTGTGGCAGGAGATATAAAAGATGCCATTTGTGGTAGGGACATGTTTGTAGTGATATGATGATGTCCATATGATGGTGTATTGAAGCCGATGCAACTGGAGTGAGATTTCCATATTTGAAGTGGTTCCTGGTATATATTCTGAGGATCATGCTCTCATAGCCTTGTTTTCATTAGTTTCCAGAGGTAACTTTCAACTTCAGTGGCAAACTTAGAACTAGTAAGATGATTATGTCTATAAATAATGTCTCCCTCCTATACTGCATTTTAATCAGCAATTTGTTGTTTCAGATAAAATAGTTTATGAAATAATTAAATAATGCACCATTCTTTATAATATTAGTATGTATTCAGTTTCACACCATATCTGATTAAACACTGAAGACTGTAACAAGTGGTCCCTGTAACAACAGGTCTGCTATGCCCTCCTGTGCTGCTGTGTTGAGATAAACAGAAAGTGGTGCATGCTGTGTCTGTGAGGCTGAGCTTTCTAGGCAGGCCAGCTCAGAGGGAGGGAGGGAGGGAGGGAGGCAGGCCTGGCTGGAGCCTGAGGGAGTGAGTCAGGGCCTCACAGCATGCCACCATGACTAACAGCCATCTGAGTGTGTCAGTCCTGCTCCGACACACACATACACACACACACACACATACACACTTACATACACACATGCATACACACATATAGTCACACAAACTTAGATTGCACACATACACGTACATATACACATACACACGCTCACACACATTCCCTGTGACCCTCAATTAAGTATTACCACAGCAGAGAGTGCATAGCGTAGCACGGTGTAAGATGGTGTTTGAGAGGTTGGTGGCCAACAGCCGGGAAAAGTAATGAAACATGACACATGCCCAAGGCAGGCTGGATTTGAGCTCATTTAGGCAAGAGTGGCAGGACAGCAAATTGCTCATTGCTCATACTCGTTTTGCGAGGGCACTTATGGTTTCAGAGTAAAAGCTCTGAGTGTTTACAGTGGTTATATAGACAGCCCCCCTCCCTCCATCAGCACTTCCAATGCCTGGGTGATGTTTATGCTGAGCAGAGGGCCTGGGGTCCAGTACTTTCAGTCAGCAGTGGATGACCGACTGAGCCATGCAGTTTGAATAAAAGCAATATAGACATGGACATATGGCTTTGTTTCACCTCTGCAGGCGCCTATTCAACAGCCCCCCCCCCCCTCCCCACACACACACACACACACACACCTCACCCCCGCTTCACACACATGCACACACACTCTCTCTCACCCTTGCTGTCAGCAAGTATACTGTAATGTATATATCCATATATGGGCACCGTGCCTGGAACGTGCAGAGTGTATGGGGGAAATAAAGGGAAGTTTGTTGTTGTAAATGTGGAGACTGACCTCCACTGTAGTCAGCTGTACGGAACAATAGGGCTTGTTCACGCCAGCGCTGAGCCTATTCACAGCGGCCCGAGACTGGATTCCAGTGAAGATTAGGTTCAGGGGTAGTGGGGTCAAAAAGAGAGATGAACAAAAGAAATCAAGCCAAATCAAACAAATCAGCATTGTGAAAAAGGGGGACGTTTATTGACTTTTAGTCAAATGCTCTCTGCTGTATCTTTGTGATCTGTTTGGTTAAAGATCTGTTTATCTCTCCCCCGCACTGTGCCTGTGTGAACAGAGCTCTGATCGCAGCTCTGTGGATGAGTTCATATAGAAAGCCACATTGCTGAATTGAATGGTGATTTTTCTACCTGCTTCTGTTTTGCAGCCAGTTGACCCGCTACCCCCACCTCTCTCCCCCAGTGGACAGATCGCTCCCAAACTGCCCCATCGGACACCTACTAGGGGTAAGAGTGGGAATTGCAGGCCTGACATTTTAGAGTGATGAGGGAAAACAATTGATTAGGAACATACTAGTCATTTGAGCTGTGTTTTTTGTTTGGTCTAAATGCAAATCTGCTCTTGATAAGGGCAAATTGGCCAAACTATTATCTCTTCATAATGCATATGCCATCATAGACTTTTTCAGTAAAGATTGTTAAATGTATACCATACCTATAACATGCCATTGTCAATGTGTTAGTTCATTAAAGACTGTTACCTGTACATATGTGTCCCCCAGCAGTGCCCTCATCCCCGGTGTTCCAGTCAGCTGAAGAGACCTGTGTGTCCGAGTTTGACCCAGAGGAGTACATCTTGTCATTTGATGTGCCCTACTCAGACGCCGGGACTGGACATCGCAAAGGCAAAGGTTGCCAAGACTGCCAGAGGATCAGAAAAGATGACAAAGACCTGCCAGTGAGTTCTCATTCCAGCTTTACTCACCCATCACTGTGCATTTAGCATGTCTATTAAAAGAACCTTTTGATGTAGGGAGTTTATTAAAAGAACTTGTTTGTCATGTGTTTTCCAGGCTCATTCTTACACCAACAACCCCATAATCTTCTGTTTTTGTTTCAGATGTTTCAGATTGTCAAGCCCAAACTGGGCCTCACAAGGGTGTACGACTTGTCGTCGGAGGACATGAAGAAGATTGGCTACTTTGCCCTAATCGAGCTGACCACCTTCTACGATGGCCTGGGCATCGAGCTGAGGCGGAACCGCGTGGTGCGCAGCAAGACGCGAGGTGAGTGTGTGCGAGTGGGCCAGAGCGTTCACGCTGATTTTCCACACTAAATTTAGCTCTAGTATGAATATCGAGACGAGTTGTTGTTGTGAATAATTTCCCGCTCTCTCCACAGAAAGCGGCATATTTGGGGTTCCCCTGACGACCCTCCTGGAAAACGACCAGAAAAAACTCCCCGGGTCCCGGGTTCCTCTGGTGTTTAGAAAGGTACAGAAACATGTTTTTCAGTCTTCTTTTCGGTCTACCGGAAATTCCTGCTGTAACAACTTAATGACTCCCACTTTCGGGACTAAAACAAATCTCTTGGTCAGCGTTTGTTGGGGGTCAGTCGGCTCCTTGGCTTTTCCGCCACCTTGCTCAGCTACTCCCTCTATGTGATAGCTGCTATTATTTTGACCCTGCGTGGACCTCGTGACATTCCTGCCCGGCCTCTCCCAGAAGCCGTCTCTGTTCCTGTCCCTGTCTCAGCATTTTTCTGCTGTGTGGGAGCTGCCTGGGATGGCCTTCAGTTCAGCAAAATACACAGTCTTGTGGGACTGATTGCCACTCGATTGCTGCTTTTACCCCTCGTGCTTTAAATGTGGTGTCTCCTGCGTTCAGGCTGAGCTGGGGCAGAGGTTGGTTTTGGTGTATGGTTTGTTAAAAGGTGTAGATGTCTGGCACGTGGTTACTGAGAGCCAGTTAAAGTGTGCCAGGGCCTACTGGAGGTAGAACAAAATTCTACTCATGTGGATATTCATCTTTGGCACCACTGACACCTGGCACATACACACAAGACTTCACAATGATTAACCCGAAGGGCTTCATACACCATGAGTTGACAGACAGGAGATAGAGGTGTACCAAGTAGGCCACCAGCCCAATAAAAACTATAAATAAGTGAGTGGGCAGTAGTTCAGTTGGTTAGAGAAGATATTAACAGAAAACGGCATAAATATCCAGGAAGTGACCCAAAGCTTAAAGTTTTGAGTTCTTAATTCCCCTCAAATTCCAGTTTAAACTGCTTGAAGGTTTTAATTCACCTCCTAAATGAAGATTAGTTAAATTACCAGCACTTTCCCCTTGCAGTGAATGCCTAAAGAAGATTTTTTCGGCCTAAAGCCCAACAACCACCCCATAAGCAAACATTTACCAGAAAACCTCTCCTACTGTTTCCACAAGCTCAGCTGACCAACAACAACAACAGCGTGCCTGAGGAACAGAGAGGGGCATCTGTTATCTGTTGCTGGTGTTTAAAGGATTGAATGAAGCTCGGGGAGAAGGGGGGACTTTGACAGGGAGCTCAGAGGTTGAAGGAGATTGGGAAGCCACCGCTGCCGTTAGGGAGGCCAGGGCGCTTGAGCAAAAGCCTCAACGTCTGATTGGGTTATCTGGTTGGTGCAGATTAAGGAGCATCTATCTGCTGCTAAAGAGACAGGAATGCCAAAAGATCCCTTCACCCCAAATCACACACACACACACACACACACACACACACACACACACACACCCGTGGCCAGCTGTGCTATCTCCAAGCTAAACAAGGGCCGCCTGAAGTCCGACGGCAACAAAACAAAGCAGTGAAATGCACACTGTTTATTCACAATGCTTTTCTCAGCTAATTAAACAAAGTTATTTGACTTGTGGTAAATTTCCAAAAAGGGTGAGCTCAGATGTTTTTAATTTAATCACTTTGGATTTATGAATCTATTTATGACCAAGCATAATTCTCCATTTTTGTCTGTTTCATGTTGTCTAGACTGTAGTTATTTTTGAAGTTACTGTAAAACAGCTTTCATACAAATTGAATATTTTCTTTATATATTAATCTTATCATATATTCTCTTTTTATTGCAATCAAATTGATGGAATTTATGAGATTTTATTGTATAGCTGGGTGATGTATACATTGATAAAACTATAATAATACTTTTTCCCTTTTTCTCTCCCTCTCTCTCTCTCTGTGTGTGTGTGTGTGTGTGTGTGTGTGTGTGTGTGTGTGTGTGTGTGTGTGTGCTTCACTTGCAGCTGCTGTCTAAGCTGGAGCAGACAGGCCTGCAAACGGAGGGGATTCTCCGAGTGCCAGGATCGGCTTCTAGAGTGAAGGTAAGATCAGGATTAACTCCACCACAAATCACACAAACACACACACACACATACACATCTCACCTCCCTGCATTCCTGCCCTTCTGAAAACAGAATCCTTGACTAAAGGCCTGCTAGACCTTGGCATTTTGAAGGCATCCGCGTCTCTTTATATCAGACATTTACATGTGCTCCTTCCCTGTCAGCCCAAACCTGACATTTATAGTTCTGACTAAATATAGCTTCCTTTGAGAGTCATCCTGAGCTGCATAGCATGGGGCGTGACTGTAAGTTAAGAGTTATGAATTATGACACAGATGGCTATATGATGACACATTCATAACAGATGCTAAGGACTGGTGAGGATTTGCTGGTAGAGTCCCTTTATATGTCTTTAGCTGTCACCAGCCTTTTCATGGCATCCCTTTTCAAGCACATTTTTTGCACATTTCTCGTGCTGCTAAGCCGTATATGGACATGACAGAATGATTTAGAGCAGAACTTCCCATCACAGAGAGCCGCGTCGTTGGGTTCCACCATAAATTCCGTACCTGTTCAGTGCGAGTGTGAGTGGGAACTCCTGATTTAGGATTTCCCGTTACTGAAAGAGCCTCCCATCAGAATCCTAAACGCCTCCTATCTGGGCAGTACCCACCACACAGCACCCGGGGTTCAGGTTCCAGGCCTCTGGTCATCCTCTCTGTCCTGCCGTTAAAGAGGAGGCCTCTGGTTATCCTCCCTGTCCTGCCGTTAAAGAGGAGCCCTCTGGTTATCCTCCCTGTCCTGCCATTAAAGAGGAGGCCAGAGCTGGAGGTAGTGGCCTGCTTTGATTTGTGTGGCGCCACACGGGTCAGTGTCTCAACCTCCCACTCAGCACTTTCCATGAAGAAAAAAGCTATTGGCTCCCGCAGAGCTATTGGATTCCCTGTTGGTTGTCTGGCATTAAGACACAAGGAGATGGTTAACAGTTAGGAGGCTCTCTGTAGAAGATTTATGTTGAGGATTCGGGGGAGGAAGTTAGACACATAACAGGCATATATCTGAACATTCTATTTGTTTTTTAGGGATGTGCACATTCAATGTCAAAGATGCTAACATACTGGGCAGTATTTATTTTGTTTACACAATTATTAATACATGGTCACTGTTTGAATGTCTAACATATTAGTCTATTAATATAAATTAATTAATAATTGCTTTTCAGGCTTTACTAAGAACTGTACATTTTAATATATGTAATGTTTATTGATGTCATTGGGATCACAAAAGGGACAAAAGTGTGCTTAATACAGTAAACATAAATATAAACATTAGAAGAACTTCAAAACTGATAGACTAATATGGCAAAGCCATAGAAAGAATATGTTGCATTGTAATTTATGATATTATTATTATGATGATTACTTATGAGGAGTGTCCTGTACGTTTGGTTCAGCAACTGCGTCAGGAGCTGGAGTCCAAGTTTTACGCCGATGGCTTTGACTGGGAGCAGGTGCGGCACAACGACGCGGCAGGGCTGCTCAAGATGTTCATCAGAGAGCTCCCCCAGCCTCTGCTCACGCTGCAACATCTGCCCGCCTTCTCCGCCGCCCAGAGTCAGTACTACACACACACACACACACACACACACATACACACACACACACACACACACACACACACACTCACACTCACATACACACTCACACTCACAAATACATATATATATATATATAATATATATATATATATATATATATATACACGCACGCACGCACGCACAGCCTCCCCTAAACAACCTTTTATTTACGCTCTGTTGGTGCCCTGTCAGTTCAGTGAGTAGATAGGACAGGCTGCAGCAGACACAACAGCAGATGTCCCATGTTGATAACAGATGGAGAGCTGCTGTTTGTGGTTAGGCGTGTGTTGTGTTGCGTTGCGTGTGTAGGGGGTGTGCTTGTGTGAGATTGTAAGTTGGGTCTCCTCCTCTTCCCCCTTCAGATATCTCCTCTCCCAAGCACCAGATCCAGGCCCTTCATCTCCTCATTATGCTGCTTCCTGAAGCCAACAGAGACACGCTCAAGGTGAGACCACTCACCTGCTACAGCTGCCATCTCGGATGCATTTACCAATGCCACCGTCAGTACAATTAATGTCTGATTATTGCTACTGAATTGGTAGAACTTAGTCTACCATTTGGATGTAGTTTCATTTATTCAAAGCACAGTTACAAAGCAACAGTATTTAGTATATCACTTGAGAATTCAGACGATGAGAAAGTAGACCATTTGCTTTTCCCATAAGCATATCTACGTCTTATTATGACTTGATTGTACCTACATGTACTTCTGCTGGGGTGTACTGGAAGGGCTTCCACTGTCTAGGGCTCTTTGAAGATCCCAAGCAGAAAGGTGTTGCCCTGTTTCCTTTTTCCTGGAATCTCTGCACCTCCCTCTCTTGCCTCCCTCTCTCTCCGTAGCAGACGAGCTAATTGACACCTTCAGGCTGCTTTAAGCGTCGGGTGGGGACGGATGTACACCAGCCCACTTGATGTGTCTGTCAGGTTTAAGTGCACAGCATTAAAGTCATTACGTGGAGAGTTTAGATAAGGGGTGTCTCCACCAAGGCTTGGGTGGGTGCTGCTCACATGTATGTTGAGAGATGGAGTCGAAAAACTAGTCCAAGGGCGAGGCACATAGTCCTCAGAGTGAACAGGAGCACTTAAATGTCATTGCGGCTTTACCTAATTAAAAGACGATGAACGATTTATGTCCTTTGGATCTGTTGGGTGCTGTTTAATACACATTTTTTCAAAGAGGAAGTATTGTTTTCCCCTTTTCATAACATCAGCTGCCATGTGAGGAGGCAGAAGTCACGCTATTTGCCACACTATTTGCAAGTGTAAAGTTTAGTTCTGTGGAAGGACTTTATTTGTCTTCCTCATGTGGTCTGTCCACCTGCTCTCATTTATTTGCCCGTCATCACACTCTGTGGACGTGAGAGGGATTTAAAGACCTGCCTGTTTATGGAGTTTTTTTAAAAAATTCTAATCATTATTATTATTATTATTGTAAACTAAAAGAGAAGTTATTTAAACAGTTAAAGACAGATTTATTTGGCAACTACATTTTTTCTTTGACTTTTTTGTATTTTTTTTTGTTTTAATTTTGTATTTGATATTTTGATTAATTAATTTTTGTTTGAATTTGAAAAAGTATTGTTTTAACATTTTGGCACATATTACACTCCATACCTGTTCCCGTTCCAGCTTAACCGAAATATGCAATAATAGCTCATGATCGATAGCTCAGAAGCTTATACAAAGAAAACACTATGACAAGTGGAACTGCAAAACAAAATCTCTCTCTCTGCCTAGCTGTACATTAGGGACCGCTGTCATGATAAATGAATATACCGCTTTGTGTATTGGCTCTGTAATGCATCTGAATTGGCAGGTAATACTAATGCACTTATGTCTAATGCTCTTCAATTGCTACCTGTTTGTGAACATTAATTCCACTGTGGCGCCTCTACTGGGCCCGGATGTTCAGCTGTGGGCTGTCTACTGAAATCATGTCAAATGGTGAACGTTTGTTTGGAGGAGTTTGTCTGTGAGGTTTAGTTGCATTGCCGTGCAAGCAAGAGTCTTATAAGAGATATTTCCATTTCACCTACTTTCAAACAAGAATGATGAAATACCTAGCCTAGAAATCTAGACGCACCCTAGCGGCGGCAAATTAATTTGCTCAGCCTGTACTGTACGTCTAGTATCAAACCATAGGGATTTCTATTGGCTGACGCTGTGGACGTCATCCAATCACAGCGCTCTATTTTGTTAGAGAGTCTTAAGGCGGGCTTAACAGGATAACCACAGTCCTGCGACGGTGAACAACAAGGAAGGTGGCTATGGCGAACGAAGAGCGGTTGTTTGAATTGGCGTCAACTTTGGAGGAGTTGGACTTGTGCTTTTCTTTGAAAGTTGAGCAACACAATGCACTTAAGTCATTCCTTTCGAAGAAGGATGTATTTGCCGTTTTGCCGACCGGATACGGATATGGTCGTAGCGCTGGCCTATTGCATGCCTAGGCAGTTTGAAAGACAATTCTTTGCCCGCCCCTTGGATTAAGCGAGGTAAATGGTTCGATTCCAGACTATACATTTCAATGATATAGGATGGCCCGCCAGGCTATGAAATACCAGATTTACAAGAATACGAGAATGCAAGAATGATGAAATAGCAGATTTTTTTTTTAGGTGCAATAAGGTTCTTGATAAGCTCGTTGCTAATGTCTGATTTTATATGAGTCGGAATGCTTGACACAACTGTACCCGATTCTGAAATTTGCTGCATTTTTCCATTTGTAGAATTGAGCATGTGCAGGGCTAGACATAGTATCTGGATACTCCTGATCTTCCTGCCCCTGTGGCCTCTCACCAGGCTCTGCTGGAGTTCCTGAGGAAGGTGGTGGCCAATGAGGAGAAGAACCGCATGAGCATGTGGAACGTGGCCATGATCGTGGCGCCCAACATGTTCACAGTGCGGGGGAAGAAGGCGCAGGAGGAGGAGATGGTCGGGGCGGCCGGGGCCGCACACATGGTGCGGCTGCTCATCACCCACCAGGACCTGCTGTGGACTGTGAGTGTGTGTGTGTGTCTGTGTGTGTGTGTGGCCTGGTCTGAGTCACATCACTGATTTTGGAGGTTCTGCTCTACAGTATGTCTGCTTAATGCAAATGTTTGGAACCCTTAACATGCCATATGTGGGACATGTTTTTCACTTCAGAGTTGACTACGGTATATGAAGACCCTATTGTTGTCTGAAAAGAATTATCTGTAATTGTAATGGCATGGCACAGCTTAATTGCACATCTGAAAGCAGAAAATTACCCTTCATTATTGTGTTTTAAGAAAGGCCTCTACAAAATCTTAACAGTTTGTTGATTGCAATGTTCAGTGTTTCTTTTCTGAAGTGGTGTAAACTGTAAACTATAAACTCTAAAATAAGCTGGAGATATAGGACTATTTTTTATTCTGTCTTCCTGCCGAACAGGGCCATCATTTATTCAGTTGTGGAGGTTGAATTTCTGACAGTGCTGAAATATACTTTTCCTGCTAAAACTCACAAAGAAACATTGCATTCCCATTGAATTTCCATTCTCAACCTTTAGTGACTAGGTTACTAGGTTTGGGCGCAAATGTGGAAATGCATGCTTTGGCTATAAATTGATTTGCATGGAGAACTAAATGTAGCACTGGATTCACCTTATTATTTTTATTCTACTGTACCTTCATAACTCTTGTCATCTGTTTGAGGATATTTTTTTCCTAGTCTGTTATCTTAGATTAGAAACCACAAGCATGAGTCACATCAGTGATGTTGACTGAGCTAAACTTATTAAAGGGTCTCATTATTTATTTTATAATTATGGCTCTGGTAGCACCTTTTGAAATCATAAAATCACTGTGTGGAATTTCCATCCAGGTGTTATGCTCAGTTAAGAAAATCCAACCTTGATGAATCCCAGTATAGTAGTTCAAAGACAGCATAGGTGGCTATCAGAGTAAAGTAGAAGAGCATTTCTGCTCTATATAATCAGACTCTTTTGCACAGTGGGAGAGTTGTGTTTTTATTTCCCTGAAACAAAACCAATGATTTGATTCACTCTGTGGCTGACATTGAGCACTCCACCATGTTGTCAAGTGAAATGAATGACTCAGGCTTGGCCCCTGTTGCGCCAGCTATTTATTAAGGCTGCATTAGAGCACTAGCCCCCCCCCCCCCCCCCCCCCCCAAATAAAAAAACATCCAGCGCGCAGGTCTAGGAGGCAAAGCGGAGATTGACCTAAATCTGGCGTGTCTGGCAGGCTGCCCTGTAAGCCCTGTAAGATTGATGGTGATGGTGGTGTTTGTGTGGCGCCTGCAGGTCCCCTGCTTTCTGATCTGGCACGTGAGGAAGATGAGCGAGGCGTCAGCGCACAAGAAGACCCCCAGCTCTGACAAGAGCAAGAGGAGGCTGCTGAGGAGGAGGCACACCGAGAGGGAGAAGGAGAGGAGCGAGGTACGTGCACACACACACACACACAGACTCTGAAAAGAAGAAGAAGAGGAGCGAGTTGTGTGCATGCTCGCACACACACACACACACACCCACACACACACACACACACACACACACACACACACTGATAGGGAGAAGGAGAGGAGTGAGTTACAGTATGTGCATGCGTAAGTGTACGTGTATGCACACACTACTCTCACTACGTACAAAGAGGAACACAGCATAGAAACACACACACACACACACACACACACACACACACACACACACACACACACACACACACACACACACAGACTCCCCTTTTTGACCTGCCACATGTTTCCACACACACGCAACTCATTATGTGCCGGCTGTGTATGAGGGCCCCAGTGGTCCAGCCGGAGTAGTGATGGAAGCCACTTCACTCTGCTCAAGCCACATGTAATGGTCAGAAATGCAGCTCAGGTAATGATGATGGTAGTGCCCATTACTGAGGCAAACCAAACCAGCTGTTTCTACTCTGGTCAGTCAGACAGTCGGTCACCAGACACGTTCCCATATTACACAGCAGGAGGTGGGACAGGGGGGATGATGTGCACTACCAGCCTGATTCAGTAAACATACAGTGTGTGCAGTGATCACTGCTGTCTGCTTAGAAACAGAATTTTTTTAAGGGATTATATTTGCTCTTCTAAATGAACTGCAACATAGTGTATCTGTGCATTATGTTCCACCAATAAGTGGCATGATGAAGCAGAAGCGCTGCTGTGAGGGAGTTGTTTGTGTATCTGTGCTGACTGGATGGGGCCTCCATTTGCAGCTCACTGACCTCCGGGACGGAGTCATCAGGGTCCATGCTCCCCAGCACGCCAAGGTCTCCATGGCGATACAACTGGACAGCAAGACAAAGGCGCGGGATGTCATGGCGCGCTTTGACTATGAGAATGGGTCAGTAAAGTACTGCCGCAGTAATGATCGCCATGGCAATGTTTTCACCATAGCAATGCGTTGTGAGGTTTTACGGTAAGAGGTGCTATGTGTTTCTCTGAACAAACGTATTTTTCTCTCGCAATTTAGGCGGGGGACCCTTAGCACTAATCGGAAACAGAAACAGTTTCTGTTTGAGGTCGGAGGAAACATAGGTGTGTATTCTGAATGATGTGCCACAGACACACACACTCAAACATACTAAACCACAGAGACACACACACACACACACACACACAGTTACTATATCACTGCTGTTTACACTAACTCTGGCTTAAAGTGACTGTTGTTATTCACAGGGGAGCGTTGCCTGGATCCCGAGACCCCTCTGCTGAATGTGTACAGAGCCAACCCACAATGCGAATGGGTCTTAAAGCAACGGACAACCTGAGCCCAGAACTACCATCTGCACAAGCGTGCACAAACCATCAACAACAAGTGTTACTTATGGAGCCACCTACTGGTCAGCCTCTGAAATGAACTCGGATATGTGGACAGAGGAGGATTGTTGGTCTGGATCTGCTAACCGCGTCCAGACTGAACTCTGTCTAAAAAAAATAAAACGAACAACAGCAGAGGTGTGGACTTGACCTGGCACTGGTGACCCACACCACCTGAAGGATTTCGCTTCTTTTGTTTTCGTTCCAAGCTTTTTAGTGTTGGAGGAGGGAATTTCCAGCTTATCTTCGCCAGACAATAAGAGGGAAAAAAAGACCAATCTGGTTTGGGCACTGTGGCATTTTTCGACACGTGGCGTATCAGAATCTGACCGACAGAAAAAAACAAAACTACAATGCTGGCCATTGGGATTCTTTTGTTTCAGTGCCAACACGGGCCGCAAGGTGCAATAGCCCACTCCACTATTTCTTTTACCAAGCAGAGGCCTTGGCAACCAACCATGTTTACCACTCTTTCACTCCAGAGACCCAGAGAAGTGTTTGAAGAGAAACAAGAAAAAAAAAAACAAATGTACATATGATATTTATACCACTAATTTATCCAACTTTTTTTTTTATCATCATTTATGTACCATGTTAAACCACCACTTTTGTACTGTTTTTATGAACTGCATGTGTGTAACTGAAGTCATTAGAACCTATCACTCTAGTATATTATGTATGTGCTGTACGTACAGTATGTCTGACTGTTTGAATTTATAGAAATGTTTACCTCTGCTGAAAAAAAATGAAGGAAGCTTATCATGGCTGAAGACGGACTTTGGAATGGCGAATGAACACTAACACACATTTAACCTACCTGTGGCTGTGACCACATAGCAACACTACACACACACACACACACACTCTGACGCATTCATGTGGATGCACTGAGGAAGACACTGACGACCTTCTAACTGTCACAGCCCTAAATAACACTAAGAATACGGTCTTCTCATTCAAGAGACTTACAATAGGAACTTCCAATGTGATGCATATTGGACATCTTTCCAGCATGTATATATATATCATCAGACTGATGTCCCTGAACTTTACAGTATACCGTGCGGGCCATGTGGTTCATGTTCTCACGATGACCTGCTAACATGGTCCCTTACCTGCCAACCAACTAAAACTCTTTAGCGTTGAGTAGTATGGCTCTTTGACCCTTATACCTGCAGCAGCTGCATTGACCTGTAAAAGATTGCCTACATCGCTTGCAATGTTCAGGAATAGTATTGCTGTTATTTTAAAAAAAATTCTCTCAAACATCAGTGTAGCAAAAAACAAAACCTTTTGTAATGTAAAGGATGTTGTATATAATGAACGCGAAAGTGTGCTCCATACAGCTGAGGACTTAGTATTATTATGTTTTATATCATCATATATGCCACTGCCAACAATACTTCTGTTTGCCTTGAATCAACGGCTGCTCTGGTCTCATGGAATCATACAGTATATCATGAACTACAACATTAAATGAATACATTGAGAGACAAGAAACGTGTAACGTGTGTTGAGGTGATTTTGTTTTTTTCCCTCCTTTGCCCTTAGTTCACTCATCAGCCTGTACTATTTGAGATACAGCTGTGAACAGGTGGCCTATTTTAATGGGGAACGCACTTTTTTTGAGAACATACCACAAAATGTCATTTGAGAATGGCTTCCAGTAAAGAGTATAAATGTGACTCACTGACAGACTTTTGTCCTTGTCACATTCACTTCAGAGGGGATGGCTTGATGGTTATCTCCTCTCTTATGATATTGATGAATGGCGATCACGTGTGACAGGACATGATTGAGAGGGTTCATTCACTTCTCAACCACATGAGCTTTTCCTTAGACCTTCAAAAATATGCAGAGCATGTCAAACAAGACCGTCCGTTATCCATCATAGAGAGTTATCCTTTGACACAGTCCTAAAAAGGCATTATTCCTTTATAATAGCAGAATGCTGCTCTAAATGCTGTTGAAAAAGAGCATAACAGTGGGTATCATCCTCCTTCATTGTTTGTTTGACCTGGTTATGGTAAAACAATTAGGTCTAAAAAGTGAGTCATTTTTCTGAATGCTGTAGAATTGCTATGAGTTTACAATAGAAACACGTTCTTAAGAGTGCGGTGAATGGCCAGGCAAACTTGCTTTCCTACTCTGCATAAGCTAACAACACCTATAATCTTCCTCCCTCTGCAGTTTGCTCCCAAATACTCCCACCATTATATTTCCTCCACCACCACCACCATGGCCCCACACAAAGGTAGAGTCGATGATTTTTGGGGAAGGTTGTTGATATTCAAGCTCAACAGCCAAAGAAGTTCCAACCCTCCCTTCCACGTTCCTGAAGTAACTTTGTAATTGGCTGGAATTGTTTTTAACTTGGTCCAAGCCATAATGATCATTTGTCTACAGACAGAATACTTTTTTGTGCACACACACACACACACACACACGCACACACACACACACGCACATCCAAAACGCAGGTGCAGGACAAAAGGGTCAGACAATCAAAAAACAAAATTGAATGTCCGCACACTTGCTCCCGTTTTGCTTTTTCTTTAATTTCACCAAGTGAACGTTTTCGAGCTAGTAATTTCACGTTCACTTGGTGAAATTAAAGAAAAAGCAAAACGGGAGCAAGTGTGCGGACATTCAATTTTGTTTTTTGATTATGTGCAGTTTATGCCAGCTGCTATGAATGTGTTATGAACTCACCCATCAAGTAAAGTGTTACCGGAAAACACTTAATTGGGCCTCTATGAATATATTCAAGGCCATGGCTATTAATGATAAAGTCAACAAATAAATCAATATTTACAAAGGCATTTTCCTGAGAATTTCATTGCATTTATTGCATTGTGACAAACATGATTCTAAAGACGTTTTTGAAACCTTTGAAATACTTATGTCTTTCCAAACTTCATAAAAACATTCACTAAAGTCCATGTCTCAAATGAACATGAAAAAACATCATATTTTAAGACAAACAGCAATTAAAACATTTTTTTCCCAAAATACAAAATTAATTATTTAATTTTTTTTTATACAAAACATTACACAAGGAGAGGTACGGAATGTTCCTCTATACGTGGGCAGGGAGGGAAGGGGAGGCTGGGAGGGGAATCTAGGCGGTCCTTCCAGGACAGGAGTTCGGAGAGACGCCATGGAGGAGGAACGCTGAGCCAAAGTCCAACACGTCAGTCACATGACCTTTGTAAACACGCAGGTTGCGTATGCAGCCAGGGAACGCAACCCTGGTGGTCAGGCAGTTCTGCTTCACGTCAGCTGTGTGGGTGAGAGGGAAAGAGAGAAGACAGAGGCTCTCAATATCAGGAAGGAGTACATGACATGAATGCTATAAAAAGGAATTCTGTGGCAAAAAATGTAATATACACACACATTTTATAATATTTACAGGAAAAAAGGGAAAATAGGACAGATAACAGATGTAGCTTGAGAGAGAGAGAGAGAGAGGTATATTGTTCTCCATACCTCATACCTGGATATCCGTCCACATACAAAGGGGTTTTGGAAAGAGAGAGACAAAGAGAGAGAGAGAGAGAGAAAGTTTGAGAGAGAGAGAGAGAGAGAGAAGTATATAGTTCCCCATACCTGGATATCCGCCCACGTAGATGGGGTTTTTGGTCTCGGCGGAGGTGGACGAGAGGTAGGGGTTGGGTGTGGTGACGGTGAGGCCGTCCACGGTGACGCTGATGCTATTCTTGAACTTCTTGGCCACCACCGTGTGCCAGCGTCCATCACAGAGCCAGCGGCTACTCCGGGAGGATGCCGAGAGACGCCCCGCCCCGTTGTTCACGTTAAACACCACCTGTGTACACACACACACACACACACATAATTATGGTAACAGCTTCAACAAGTTCACACAGGGCACAGGCACGATAAGACTGGGATGAGGATGCAGAAACCAAATAAAATGAATCACATATTGATCAAAATACCTTCTCATACTTTTGCATAATACTGTAACAAACTGAACTAATTAGTTTACTAATTGAAACAAAATATTTGGATTTACTGATGGATTTATGACAATGTGTGCTGTTTATAATCATTATTGATTACCTGTCCGTTGACCAGCTCCAGTCCGATGGCGTCTATCTTGGGGCTGCTGACCCCCAGCAGAACTCCGTCCACTCCGGTCGAGCGGAACTCCAGACTCACGGTCACGTCTGAGCCCACATTATAGCCCTCTTTCACTGTGGGAACACAGCAAGAACAGAGAGAACACAACATGTAATTACTCATCTTAGATTAGGGTGCAGAGATCCAAGAACATAGAACATGGACGCTTCTCTATGATTAGGAATCAAAGAACATGCCACTGAGAGAACATACTTCAGACAGAACATACTGGCTTTCCATGCCCCTTTTACAGTGACAATTCCAATGCTTAACCATATATCTGTATGTATTTTTACTGTGTGTATATGTGCATCATATCATACATATAGTCTGCTTTAGCATGGCTACCGGTATGTGGATATCCACCAGTGCATGTGTGTATACAGTATGTGCATCATAGCATGCATATGTGTTTAGTCTGCTTTAGCATGACTATGTGGATATCCACCTGTGCATGTGTGTATATGCATGCATATGTGTTTAGTCTGCTTTAGCATGACTATGTGGATATCCACCTGTGCATGTGTGTATATGCATGCATATGTGTTTAGTCTGCTTTAGCATGACTATGTGGATATCCACCTGTGCATGTGTGTATATGCATGCATATGTGTTTAGTCTGCTTTAGCATGACTATGTGGATATCCACCTGTGCATGTGTGTATATGGATGCATATGTGTTTAGTCTGCTTTAGCATGGCTATGTGGATATCCACCTGTGCTCTGCATTTGTGTTTGCACCCACCGAATGCTGCGTATCCGCTGCCGTTAAAGAAGGTGCCCTCCTGGGCAGAGCTGAAGCACTCTCCAACAGCATGGGCCGAGAGCGGCGTCCTCAAATTCATCTTCACGCTGTTCAGCAACACGGCCTGGACGCAGGCCGCTAGGCTGTGGGTCACCTGAGTCAGAGGAGGCCAGAGGGTGGGTTACATAACGGCCAAGATTACATACACACCACTGGCACGACCTTTACATCCGTGCGTGTGCTATCCGATGGCACTAAGCTACTACTACTACATAGAGATTCACTTTCAGACTGGACAACTAGCAAGAGTCTAATTGCATTCACGTTTGATTTGCCATGACGCAATGTTCTCAACACACGAGTAACTATACTCTGTGAAACAAATTTGTTTCATATTCCTAGGTTGGAAGGTGGGCGTCTGTGCCTTATGTTGAGGGCTGTGGAAATTCAAATGTTTGGCCTGGTGTATAGAGTAGGCCTCAGGATCAGTCTCTGAGTTTAGTATCCTTCTTTCTTATTCCAGGGACATATGCACTAACAAAGTGGCACTTCCTATAGACCCCAGATGGGCCTGAAGGCAGGTGAGCTTGCAGACGTACATTTCCGATCCTCCTGGCGGTGTAGGTGGACGGCAGGCCCCCCAGGTAGAGCTTGCCCTGCACGTCCAGCGTGTGCCCTTTGACATGGACTCGAATGGACTCCTCTCCATCCACACTGATCGTTATACTCTTCTTACCGAACTCTGTCTTTACCTACACACACACACACACACAATATTAAAGTAAAACATAGAGATAAACATATAACAAATAAAGACATAGAGATAAACATATAACACATAAAGACATATAATAATACACAGATAGAAATAACAATATTTTAACCCCAATCAAGAATAAGGTAAGACCCACTAAACATTAGATATCATTAGACGTCTGATGGACATGCAGATTATTGCGTCCGTCGGCCCAAGACCAATTCTGGAAGACTGCAGGACGTGCAAACTAGGTCGCTATTTTGACGTCTAACCATGACCCCATTTGGACCTCACTAGGACTATGTAACCTATTTTGGACGTTATACAGAGGTCCTGTGGATGTCAATACTGGACTATGGGAAAAAAGGCGTCATCTGGCATTACAATCTGCACCTGAAATTGGACGTCCAAAATAGGTCTGTTTGTGCAGTGCAATGCTGCTATGAGTGGCTATATTTGTCCCTGGTGTTTTCCACTCATGTTGACCCATGTTGAGTCATAAGGTCATAAAAGTCATAAGGGCAGGGATGAAGTCATGAGAGGACATACTGTAGCAGCCATGACTTACTGTGTGCCAGAGGCCGTCGTTAATGTGCTTGGGCAGTTTGGCAGTGGCGGGGCCTTTGCCCAGGTCACAGGTAAGGGACAGGTGCCCACCCAGCACCTGCAGCACTGCGTAGTCCTGCTGGTTGGCATTGGCCATGTAGAAGAGCACACCACTGGCAGCGAACGTGCGCACAGACAGTTTCACAGAGAAGCTGCAGACACAAGACATGATGTTAACACAAGGTTACATCAGTACTAGAATACATTTGAGGAGGAAAGTAAAACATTTTAATATATTACACAGTATCTGAAAAAGCCTCTCGGGACAGATTAAAAGGGTCTATATATTGTATACCTACTGTATACATAGGAAATGTATGCATTTTTGTTTTAAAAAAACAATACTTCCTGAAATGCATTTTGGTATTGCACATTTCTGTACTATCTAAAGTAGAGGACAAGGAGATCAAGTTAATTCAAGGACTGGTCCTAAATTAGTGAATGAGTCCACGGCAGATACGGGCTGCCCAGAGGAGCTACACAGGAGG